>NC_056736.1:85991387-86173887 GCF_019279795.1 Protopterus annectens | reverse complement strand
CGGCATAATTTATTTGAATTGCATACCATGACCCATCTGCTGGCTGTACTCGGTGTAATTGAGGTTTTTTTACTTTTAGCATTTACCTGCAGACAGATCAGAAATTCCTCTACAATTAACTTACAGATCTTTTTTAAACTTCGGTTCCAGTATTTTTGTTTTTCAACTACCCATAGTTTATCAGCTCCTAGCTGTCCCAGTATTTGGCGATTTAAATTGACCAACTGCCTTGCCAACTGAAATGGCATATATGGCAACTGCAATCCTTTAGAAGTTGTGTATGCATAATATTTCTTTGGTGGTATTCCTGCTTCATGCACTGATCAATTCCTTCTTTTAAGCCCTGTTGCTTTTGAATATTTATAAGATATTCCTCATTTGATTCCTCATCTGTTTTAAGGCACTGACTTCTCTATCAGTATATACATACTCTGGAAGTTCTTTTCAACTCTGTGCTGCCTGTTTTGCTAATGTTTCAGCTAATGCATTTAACCTGAAAGTTTCACTTGTTGGTTTCTGATGTGCTTTTACTTTTAAGATACTGTATTGCCCCTGCTGGTTCGACATTGTTATTACTTTATATATGTCTTTTTTAACACTTCAGCATGTCGCAGTGGTTTGCCTGCACTATCTACAAATCCTCGCCTTATCCAAGTGTCCATGTGCAGTCTTAAAGAATTTGCTACATAGGTACTATATGAGAAAATGTTAACTGGATTGTAATATTTAAGCACATAAAGTACTGCCTCTAATTCAGCCCTCTGAGCTGACATATGTCATGGTAACTTGACTAGTTCAAGAGACTTAACTTGGGATTGTCTGGAACTACGACAAATCCTATCCAGCATTTGCCTGCTTCATCTACAAAGACAAATGGCTTAAAATCAAAGTCAGATGCTAAAAATTGTACATCAGGTTTCATTATTTTTTCTAAGCAGTTATGCTGTCTTCCTTCATATCCCATGTGATTTGACAAATAATATTTGTCCCCTGCCTGTATGGTGACAGTTTTCATTCCAGAAAGTGCCATCCATTTTGCAAAAACTGCTTAGCTAATACCATCTGTGATTTTATTCATTTCAAAATTGTCTACCAGAGCTTTTACTGCTTGATGTGGTGTTTGTACTATAATGCTGGAAAATACAGTTAAATACTCAGTTTGCTTAATACTCCAGTAAATGGCTAATAATTGTTGTATACATGGGTGCCAGCCCATTTCCACTGGAGTCATTTTATGACTACAGAAGGTGACAGGATGTAATGTTTTTTCCATCCTGTTGTCACTGCCATGTGGCCATTCTTGTAACAATACAACAGTTAATGTCTTCTTTCTGGCTGCTGCTTGTAACACAAATGGCAACTTTGGTGTGGGTGCTATTAATTCTGTAGCTTATGCTAACTTTACCTTTATCTGTGAAAATGCTTCATCCTTATGTGGTCCCCACTCTAAAAGAGTGGAGTTATTTTGTTCCTGCAACATTTTGAATAGAGGAGCTGCCACAGCTGTGTAATCCTCTATAAATTCCCTGTTGTACGTCATTATTCCCATGAATTTATGCAAATCTGCTATTGTTAGTGGCTTTTCCATTTGCAAAATGCCTTGCACATACATTGGGCAAGGAAACCTTCCTGATGGTTTTATGATAGTACCTAGAAACTTAGCTTTGTGTCATAAACTGAATTTTTTCACTTTCAACCTTAAACCCTGCCTGCTGCAGAGTGTGAAAGACTTTCTTAGGAAGCTGTACATGCTCCTCCACTGTTTCAGACTGAATTAATATGTCATCAATGTAATGCAACATCAAATCATTTTTTTCCAATTGTTGCAGAATGGAACCTACCATCTGGTGAAAAATAAAAGGACTGTTTTGAAAGCTCTGCGGTAACCTTGTCATGACATACTGCTGATTTTTTAATGTAATGGCAAATCTTGGCCAGTCTCTTTTTCCAAGTGATACTGCAAAAAAGCCATTTGCAAGATCTATTACTGTAAACCACTAACTTTGCAGCTTAATACATGCAGGCAGCTCTGGAAGTCCTGGAATTAAATGTGCTCTAGGAGTTGTGTACTGATTTACTTTCCTTAGATCAATGACAAGACAGTAACTACCATCTTTCTTTTTAACTGGTCAGATAGGTGAATTTGTGGGATGGTTACCTTTTTGTATGATTCCTTACTTTTTCCAATCTGCAATACATTTTTCCATGTGTTCCTTTGCTTCCCTAGAAATGGGATAGTGTTTTTGAAAAGGACATATGTAATCCTGATCACTACCTGCCCCCAATGGTATTTCCAGCTTTCCACAGTCACTGAGTCCCTTGGACCACAGATTTGGAAATTGTTGTTGTAAATGTTGCCACATATCCTCACTGTCTGCATTTACATGCCCTGTAGGCATATCAGGTTTTTCAGGCAAAGCGATTGCACAGCAAATTTCATTTACCTCTCCCTCCCCTGTTGCTCTGTCTCCCATCCACAAAATACTGTTAGGTAAATCAATTACTATGCCCAAAGGTCTTAAATATCCATACCATTATGGATGCATTAAAAATGCACTTTTCCATATCTGTCCTTTTTGGTGAAATTTTATGTTTGCATCTTGGCTGCTGACTGCATACCGTACCTTCTGTTCATTACCTGTATTTGATCCCTGTGCTAGGGTTACAGAAGCAGGAGCTGGCAGTGCCGATGCAGCTCTTTCTACTGGTGGTTGGTCACACCACTATTGCCTTCCACAGCTTTTGCACTTCACTAATTACCTCAAATGGCTCACCCCCTTCTCCTAGTACAAAGATAAGGTGTGAGTAAAATGCCCCGTCATCAGCCATAGTCTGTCCCCTCATTAATTTTTGTACCAAATCAGTGAGGGTACCTGAATTTTCTTCATAAATGAATTTAATATCCCCTGAGACCCTTTTACTTGCTCTAAGAAACAATATATTAACTGTTTTTGTATTTCTGGTTTTTGCACGTCCCTGTCTGACCTTTGATATATGATCTGAAATGAAACCTTAAAGTGTTCGCTTTGTTCCATTAACTTATCTGAAACAGCGATTTTAAAATGATCTAACAGCTTAGCTGTGAGAGACTGCCCTTGCGTATATGCCATTAGAATGGCTGTCATATGTCTAACTTTACTATTTAACTGATAAGCATCTTGCTTTAACTGAAAGTTTTAAAACATTTGGGAATAAAAATCCAGAAACTTCTGAGTAATGCATCTGTCCATACATCAGATCCTACTGTGTATGCTACCCATTCTTCGAATGCAAGCATGTTATAAAATATGCCTTTCTTATCATTCCACTGTGGTAAACTTTGTGACAATCTGGACTGTGTATACAGATTTGCTGTAGTTCCCTGTTCTATGATTTGAACTGGCTTGACGTTTTCCAGTTCCTCCTTAAGCTGAACTATGAAAGCTGTATTTTGTAGATTAGTTTCTGTCAGTTTAGCTAATTCATCCTCCGTATCTTGTAAACACTGCTTAAGGTCTAAAATTTCTTTTTCTAATTCTTTACGGGCTTTATGATACTTTTCAAGAGACTCTTCTTTTGATTGCAGGGTCCCTATGCACTTTTCATACAGTTTTTCTATGGCATCTTTGAACTCCCTGTCTGTCCCTCAGGAATTTATTAAACTCTTCTGTCAATTTATCATGAGCCTCATTCCTATCCTTTTCTGTTTTTTCTTGCCTAGTAGCTTCATTCTACTAACGGACATTCTTTTTAAAAGGTGTACTATGATCTACAGGAGATTCTGCCAGCAAATGATTTGACAGTTGTTCTAGCGCTGAAATGAGTGCAGTGACAACACATAACTATGTAGCATTTGGGTACAATGTAGAAATATTACCATTTTTCTGCTGCTTTATTATCAGAGGATGTTTCTTGGCAATTTAATTTGCTAATAATGGTCTGCACTGTATTTCTATAGCATTATACACAGAAAGCAGTTTCATATAATTCACACAATAAATATTTACTGTTCATACCAAACATTTTTTTTGCTGAAGGTACCAATCAAATGTTACTACCCACTTACTCGGTGCATGTACGTCAACTTGCCCTAATAAGATTTTACATTTACCAATATGTTGCCCATACCAATTTTGTAATCTGTCCCATATTTTATCTGGTCTGTCTGATACATTGAGTAAAGTTCTGTTTACACTTTTTACTAGCCTGATTAACAGCATCCATACTGTCATGTAACACAAAAGATTTTCTTACCAGTCACACGATGGCTCAGATGGCTGGTCTGACTGCTGTAGATGGTTGGAAAACTTTTGTAGTTACTTGAAAAACTGGTGAAACGAAGATGGCACTTGCAGATTCGAAACCTGAAGATTACCGACTTGGAAAATTTATGTCACTGCTTCCTTTCTGCACAGCAGTCTCACTCCGGATCCAGACATCTGCAGAACTGTACTGCTGCAACTGTGGAAAACTGAAGTGTTCCTATTCAGGACTCAATCACATAGATAAATGTTAGTTACTGCGCTTTTACTGAGGTGACCTTATACAAGGCACCACTCCCCCTGTGTTCAAATACAGGCACGGCTCGGCACTGAAAAGTTATTTAATGACAGTCTTGAGATTGCTGGTGCTGCCGAATGCAGCTCTGCTTCTGGTGCCTTGCTGAAATGAAAGTCTGATACTGTTAACCTTTTCAGCACTATATATTAACCGCGCATTTACTACTAAAATAACTTGTCTATATACAGTTTAAAGCTTTAATGTTTCAGGTTTATTTTTTCATGACTAGTACAGATTAACAACCCTCCAGTACATCAGATCTAACAAGAATCAGATCTAACATCAAACACTTTCAATGTTCTTTATATACTCTTTCTTGTGCCATTTAGATCTTGTCCATGAGAACAGTCTGTTCTAGAATTCATGTGATGCCATGCAGTCTGTTGATATACTACTTTGTTTTTGTTTCAAGGTGAATTATGTGACAATCTAGGGAGTCATCCTTGTCTCCAACCCGGTAGGCAGTTATTCATTTCTTGCACCTGGGTCTCAGGAATTTCTTATCAGCATTTTCCATTGAATTTCTACTGGACATTGTTACATACAGCTGGATGCCTTTTTTACTTGAATTAAGGAGTTAGCCTTATCAGCATTTTTCTTGAAGTTGTACCA
Organism: Protopterus annectens; assembly: GCF_019279795.1. Lineage (NCBI taxonomy): Eukaryota > Metazoa > Chordata > Ceratodontiformes > Protopteridae > Protopterus > Protopterus annectens. The sequence goes on along the minus strand of NC_056736.1, from coordinate 86,168,736 downwards.
GACACTAAACATTCATGTTACATATAGCTGGATGATTTTTTTAATTGAATTTTAGCTAAGAGCAGTTTAACCCTTTTACACATATATATATATATATATATATATATATATATATATATATATGCTAGCAAACAGAAATGTACATGCATCTGACTATATTTTCCTACATATATTCTAGCAAACAGAAGTGTACATGCATCTAACTAGCAAACAGAAGTGTACATGCACTATTTTTACTAGACATATACTCTAATAAACAGAAGTATATATGTCTAAATCTATATATCTAACATATTGTGCTTAAAAAAATATTTAAATAGCAATGCAATTGTCTAATGTACAGTGACAGTTGGCCATACAGTACAGAACATAGCCCACACCAAACACTGCATGCATCAACATTAATCAATGTGATGTTAAAGTAAAGGTACCATTACCTTAATATCATGGCTCATAGTGATGACCTAGATGCTACCTCTTTGCCTGCCACTTGGGATCCCCTGATACACTGTCATCACTGATTGAAGGAACAATAGCATGAGCTGCACTGCCATCATGGAACAGCTGAGTACCAGACCAATGCAATATCATACTGTGTAGAATGTAGCATTCAGTATGCATCCTACACTCAATAACAGGGCCATAATGAATGGCACTCCCAGACTCATCCAGGCAACACAAATGGGCTTTCAGTAGATGAAAAATTCACTCATTGACAATCCATATCTGGGACAGGGCTGTGTTGAAGTATTCCTCAGCAGCTCCCTCAGGGTTGTGGACTAGTGTCATCAGCCAGGCTTCAAGTGGGTAGTCTGCATCACCTGTAAAAAAAAATAAAGCAAGGCTAAATAACAAAAGAAGGAGGGTTTGCTACTAAGTAAAACATTTACCAAATTATACCTACAATAATATGTCTGTAAAAGTTTTCACTTGCCAACAATGTGACCATGGGATATTCTATCATGCAGGAAGAGGTGGTACAGTAAGTTTATGTGCCAGATGTGAAACTCATGGGCATTGCCAGGATGCTGGGCTGACACATTGGTGATGATCCTCCATGCATCACACACTACCTGGTAGTTGATGGAAGACTAGCCCTTCCAGTTCTGGTACCACTCCCCCTGTGGTCCAGATGAAGCCCCAATGACAACATAGGGGCAATCTATTTGCACCAAGCACTTCTAAAAAATGTGCCATCCCACAGAAGGCACTTATGGTTCTGGCTTAGTCCTGAGGTGACATTGGCAGATAAATATAGTGATCCATATGTGCTAAGAGTATGTTGAAGAACTGATGAAGTATTCTTGAGGCAGAAACCTGAGAAATTATACATACCCTGGTGTACACATGTATAGGAAGACCACACATCCCCCAGTCCATGTTTGTAGGCCACACAAACTCACTAAAGCCCTTACAATATCCCTCTCTACTATAAATCTATCAAGGATTTCTTAGTCAGCAAAGTTATAATGAGTCAAGCTTTACCTATACCAACACCTTCTCATTTGGTGAGAAAATCTGGGCACCTTTGGTTTTGGTATGGCTGAAGAAAGCAGCTCACAAAGACAAATAGCCAGGCTGCCAAATACAGCAGTTATCTTCACCAATTGCAAAGTAGATAAAAAAGGCATTAGTTTGTTTTATACAAATGCACATTAAAAAGGGATTATGAATCACAAACAAACAGGAAATTACCTAATTTACATATGTTTGTTGCACAAATTTAAGACATTCTTCATATACACCTCATTTGTGTATAAGTTTTTCATAGGCTGACTAAAGGGGCTGCATCAAAGTGCATACTTCTATACAGCTTGTACAAATTCATTCACTGCATAAATACAGTAATTATGAATACTACAACAAATTGAAGCAGCTTTTTCCTAGAAACTTTTAAAAATAAAAGCTACTTGGAAAAACACCCCATCCCTATAAAACAAACTCTAATAAATTGTAAAAGTAAAAAAAAAATTATATTATTTATTGATAAAACTTTGTAATTACATTTTGACTATATGCAATATTTATTTCAATTGTGGTGGAGACCTTGTGAATTTGTACAGTGTGTGAGTAATATGCTATACTCCAGTATACTAGCATCAAAGTATACTCTAAATACACATTAGGATACAATTATTTGACTAGGCCATGTATAATGCATGCATCTAACAATGACTTATGGGTAATATGCAAACCGTAACTGCACAACTATTGCACCACTAGATCAACATACAGGAGGTTCAAACTGATGCGTGAGTTGCATAATCTTTACCTTGAACTGTCTACTAAAACAGTTTGAGTTAAAAGGGCAAAAAGGAACTCAATAAATGCGGAATACCATTTTTAGCAATAATTAGTACATCAGGGATATATAATATTCATTGCATACTGCCTGGTAAACATAATTCATATTAAACATATTTATATTAAGTGTATATACCACTGTTATCAGCATATTGTGTAGTACATTTACTGTTATGAAACCATTTACTTTTTTCTGAAAGTATGCAACAAGTACATATGGCCAATTGGATAATATGTTAGCCACAACTGTGAATGCTATTTTCCAAGTTCCCTACTTAAATAACTACATTTCACAAGCTTGAGAAATCCTATAATTGTGTGTGGTGAGAGATGGTATATCTTCTAGTATTTCTCAGGAGATAGACACAGAGAAAGAGATGTGAGTGTACTGTTACAGTTTCTAAATTCATCACAGTTCTAGCATTTATAAACCACTACTGACTTGTTGCACATTGCTTTACATGGTACACTGTCGAATACTGTACAGACATGCTCATACTGTTCCGACTATGGCATACTGACATACATATTCTGCTGCACTCTGTCTGTAATGTTATAGATGTACCTACAAAGTCCAGATTTCTGCAATTACATTAGTTCTGATGATATGTCCTGCATCATAGGTTCACAGGAAATTACTAGGCTAACTACTCAAGAGCCCTTACACGCTTAGCCAGTTTTACCCAGATTTTACCCAATTTTCTACCCCTAGAGGAATGATAACAAGGGTCAGCAAGTGATGTTTTGAGAATTTTTACAGACTGCTTCTGTCCATAAGGGACATGGGCACCATCCCAGGAGGGAATTTGCGATTTCCCATCCATTGGTCCAGATTGTGCTTGAAGATGGTCAGGGAATGGCTCTGCATCATGCAAATAGTAAGCCTGTTGCAAAGGAGGGGCAATCTCTGGGACACATATCTGTCTCTCCAGCATGTTCTGTTCATGTCAGAGATCAGGTTTAGATCCTTGGGGCAGGTAAGTTAGTTTTGAGAATATGCAACATTTTCATCAGGGCTGGGCGGGAGATTGCTTTGTAGGGCAGGCATAGATCACCCCTCAGTAATCGGTAGGAAACTGAATACAGTGAAAGGGCTTTTAATTAGTCTGCATATGGCATGTTGGTTATGCCCTGTATTTATTTGGTGAGAAACCTCTGTGGACACTCCAACTGTTCCAGGTGGCTAGCAAGGTACATGTCAAAGGGTGCATTGGACTCAATTATTGCTCTGATGATGGCCAAATACAGTGGTTCTGTAACATCTTTAGATTTGGATGCCATGCCCTTACTTATAAGATGAGCAATACAGAATGATTTCCTCACCACTGTGGCTACTTGGTAGTCAAGTTCAGATTACTATCTATCTGAGTATCCAGATCTCTTGCCACTGGGTCCACTCTTAAGGGAATGCTATCAATGTTATAATTTGCAGGGGTATTTGATTTCCCAAACGGTATTATTATGCACTTCTTCGCATTTAGTTTGAGACCATGGCTCTGACACCAATCATTAGTCTGCATCAGTCCTTTCTGTAGGACATCAGCATTATTTGGATAGTCAGTGATTGCCCCCAACTTGCAGTCATCAGCAAACTTGATCAGTCAAAGGACACTTACATTTGCTTTGACGTCTGAAAAATATATCCCAGACAGGAGGGGACCCAGCACCGAGCCTTGTCATTCTCTGCTGGTGACTGGCATCTTGCTGGATGGGGGTTCCCCCGCTCTAATAATGGGTCCTATTCATGAGCCATTTGGTTATCCATCTGGTGACATAGACGTTTATGCCCAAATGGGGCATTATGTCAGATACCCTGACTTACCTTCATCCATGGTCTTGGTGACCTTCTCAAAGAAGCCCACCAGATTGAGCATGGAGGACGTGCCTCGATGAAGCTGAATTGGGTCAGGTCTAGAATCTGGTGATTTCCTGTGTCACTGTTAATCAGGTCCATGATTATCCTTTCCATGTCCTTGTATATGAGGCTAGTCAGACTTGTGAGTCAGTAGTTTCCTGGATTGGTTGATGGGTCCCCCCTTGTGCAGAGAGATGACTGTTGCTGTCTCTACTCTACTGGAACAAAGTTTATTTGGAGACTGTGGTTAAACAGAGATCTCAGTGGGTCTGCTAGGTCATGTTTCAGACTATTTAATAGGCACCCTGGGATTCCATCAGGGCTTAGTGATGTCATGTTTTTAGCTTTGGAGCATGCAGTGATGAACTGTTCTTTTGTGGTAACAGGTAAAGGAATGGTAGGGAGTATTTCATGGGGATTGACTGAAGGTGATGGGGGGGGGGGATTTGAGCTGAATTTATCATCCAGCAGATTTGCTATTTCTTCTGGCTGAGTATAGGTTAGTGCCATCTACAGCCAACTCAGCACATTGTTGAGTGTTTCTATTAAAATTTTGTACATAACTAAAAATGCTTTGTGGTTATCTTTTGCTTGGGAGGCTATATTAGTCACATATTTAGCTTTTGAAGACTTGACTAGTTCCCTGATTTACCTGTTGAGACTAATGAGGGATTTTTTCTCTGTTGTGCACCTTCCCTCTTGCTTCTAGTCAGGAATTTTTTCCTTCTGTTGAATAGTCTATTTATGCCAGGGGTCCACAAGGGTGACTTGTTCTTCCAGCTAGACCTGGGTTTAATTCAGTCAGATACTACCTTTCCTATGCAGTTGTTTAATTAGTTGTACATGGCATTTGTGTCTACTTCTGCATGGGCCTCTGTGTTCTGAGAGTTAGGGGAAGCCTTATAATTATCTATGCTATCATTTAATAGAAGGTAATTTGCCTTGGAAACATTATTTAGGGTTTTAAGGTTTGATGGGGGTTCTACCATTATCTTTATTTTAAAGCAGACCAATGTATTATCTGATCTTACCAATTAGGACATTAGGCTGGGGAGATACAGTGCTCCCCCAAGTTTGTGAGTACTATGTCAAGGTTATTTGAGACCCTAGTGGGAGTGCAGACCAGCTGTTCCAGAGCATTTGCACTGGCAAAGTCCAGGAATCTCTGACCCTACAAGTTAGTTGTCATTTATATTTCCCAATTTATGGAGGGGTTGTTAAAATCACCCATGAGTAGTGTGTTGGGCTGAATGGTAAGTGATTCTAGTGACTTCAGGTATGTGGAGTGGTTTTCATGGTTCATGGTTAGGGACTTATAGCTAGTAATGATGGAGAATTGTGCCTGTGGTCAGCTGGACATTGAGTAGCTCAAGCAAGTCATCCTGCTTGACCAATCTTGAGGTATTATTGTTTTTTATGTAAAGGGAAACACCTCCTCCTTTCATTTTTTCCCCTTTTCAGAGGTTGGTCTGAATTTGTGATAGGCATTGTAGCCTTGCACTACTGGGGTGCTTTCCAAAGCCTTGAAACACGTCTCTGTAACTTCACAGACATCAGACTTCTCCAGGGCAAGGATAGTTTCCAGGGAGTGCAGTGAACAGTAGTACCTTCAACTTGGAATCAGAAAAATTTGTTACGTTGGTAGGTCTGTTGGTTTGGCACTGCCTAAAAATGTACTATGGTGTTGATTAATGCTTTGGCCAGTACTTAAAAGCCTAATTGTGACAGGTGCAGACCATGTCTGGTAAAGCAGAATTGTCTGTTGATTATGTTATCCCAGGCAGACAAATACTGGGCCCCCTTGGAATGACACCCGTAGCTAAGCCAATTGTTTAAGTCAATTATTTTCTGCTTGTATTGTGGTATTGTTCTTGGTGATGGTAGAATGCTGCTCAATGCAAGGCTCATACCCACCAGTGACATGTATTCAGAGAGGTCCATCTTGTCTCTCTTCATGTAGTCTATGGAGGTGCATCTCAGGTCATTCACACCCACACTGACTATGACTGAGTCATACTGGTACTTGTGGTTGAGTGACCTGAGTGCCTGCAGGATCTGGTGAATCCTGGCCCCTGACAGGCAACTGTCTGTAACCCTCAGTTTATTCAACCTGATGAGGAGGGAGCATCCGTTTGTCTCATGATGGAGTCTCCTATGACCAAGATGTTTGAATGTGAGGTGTTTCACCTCAGGGGCTTGCTTGTGGAGACACCGAGATGTATATTTTTATGAGTAGTGAGTGGTGCTGACTCAGTTCTGTTTGCATGTGGTTTCTGATGGCAGCATATAGGAGGCCTCTGAGATTTTGGTAAGTTACTTCTGAGTACCTCTGCATATGTGGGCATATGTAAAACCTTATTTAGTGAGAGGAAATGAGTGTGCACTGACAATATATTTGTAATTTGATTTGTCAGTATGTGAGAGCCATGTCTCAATTTTTGTAGTGTGACAACATCTCTCACATACTGTGTTTGTTTGTTTCAAGATTAAGTGGTTGTCAGTATACATGTGACAGTTGCCACATTGCCTCAGGATGTCCATGTCCACCAGGCTGGCCACAGAGATAGCAGGAAAGTGCCTATCCATGGTTTCAGTTTTTTACTACGGATCTAACCAGGGGTAAGAGTGGAGATATTTAACTGGACTGGGATGATAAGACATGGCTGAAGAATGGGTACTATACCCAGTGTGAACTGCAGCCATCCAACAAGGTGATGCTGTTCTGCTCACAACTCAGATGTTCTTAGAGTAGCAGGGGGACTGGTTAAGGTTGCAGAGACAGTTATTCTAATGGGAAATTTGCCTATTCTTCTTTTACAACAGTTTTTTTTTTGCAAATTCATGGAGGTTACATGGATTGGGCTGACTTTTGTTGGAGTCTATGCCCTCTAAGCTTGCCTGTGCATGATAGCAAACTATTCAGCATAACTGAGATGATTAATCCTTCTGTGTTGAGGTCACCAGTTAAGTGCAAGATAAGAGTGAGCCTGGAAGCTATCACTGACATTAATAATGGATGGCTTAAAACAGTGCTAGGAGGATCTACTCTATATACTGGCATTTGTCAGAAGATGATTGTGCGATATTCAGCATAATCTCTCTTTAGGAGTGTCTCCTTCCCCTCTGAAAGTAACAATATCCCTTTATGGCCTAACCATTCACCTAGGCATGCTGCCATTCATAGTTTTGGTCTTTATCCCTCCCATCAAACCGAGGTGAGCAGACATAGGCTTATAGTTCTTTTCCTCAACAAGGTCCAATAGGTATTCGGACTACATAAATGAACCAAGGTCTGGGTCATTGTTATAGTTTCATCACTCCATGTCAGTGCTCTGCAAGACTTGCAGACTTTGGGCCATACTATTGAATCAGCAAGTGTTTGTGAATATTGTCAGTGCGAGCTGTCAGTTCCTGGCAAGGTACACAGTTCGCCGAGAATCAGATTCTGAAACATTGCATAATAATGAGGCCTATCACTGATATACAGCATTGGAAAGCTAAATGTGGTTCCAATAGGTCATACAAATCTGTTTTATTCTGATTCCTGCGCATATATGAGATTATTACCTCTACATAGGAAGATAGTGTATTTTCCTGCACTTATATGTTATATCACATCCACTGGTCTGTATCATATTTTATGTCCGTGTTATATATGTATATAGCTAAAGTGCTCCTGCCATGTGTTGATGTTGAGAAATACTTTTGCATGGACGATGCAACAGTATATTGTAATACTATCTATACTTGTGAGGCTTCCTTTGAGAGCTGTTCAATGTGGATGGCAAAATTTCCATTGCAATGTTTGATATAGACATCTCTTGAGAGCATACCTCTCAACCTCTTAGCACAGGAAATCTGGACAAAGCCTGACATAATGGGAAGACGAAGGCCCAGAAATAGGGACATTTTAAATATTGCTCTTATAAACTTAGAAAGTTGCTATAATAACAGGATTTGTGTTAGCATGCATTTTCTGTTGTTGTTGCATCTTTCGGCTTTTCCCGGTTAGGGGCTGCCACAGCGGAACTCCGGTCCGCTAATGATTGGCAGTAGATTTTTACATGCCGAGTTGCCAGCTCTGACGCACAACCTTCAACGAAGGTACGCCCGTTCACGCATGTCTCCACACAGAAGACGCTCTAGCTGAGAATTAAACCGGACAGCGTATTACTGTGAGGCGACAACGCTACCACAGCACCACCACCGCAGTACTTAGCATGCATTTTCTGAAGGATTTGAAATCTGAAACTCAAATGCATGTCATTATTTAGTGACTTTAATTCTTAGATCATCCCAGTGATTTGTCAAAAAAAACACAATTTTTATTAGGAGTAGACCAACAATATGAGATAAACATAGCTCTCAATCATCCTGAATTAACTGGAAGCACCTGTTTTTAAGCTTAAATAATCTTAATTTCCCGAGCGCCTGATTTGGGTGCAAGCACACCCGAGATTTACAGCAAAGCAAGGTCTGTTCTGGTTGTAGATCCCTCAGCCAATCAGAACATTGCTTTACTGCATCTGTTTTGCATGCAGCTGGCCTGCTACATTTCCGGTGTTGTGCAGAAGAGGCTGTAGCAGACCTGGTATGGTTGAAGTGTTCAATTAGGTCCAGCCAGTCTACATATCAAGGCAGCATCAGCATGGAGAAAGGCTAACGGTCACATTGCAGCTAGAGTGGAGAGGGCAACATTTGATGCTGAGTTAGTCAAGAGAAATCATCATCTTTGATCGAGGGAGAGACTGAGACAAATGCGGTGGTGCTCCTGGACTGAGTCGTGGCCATGGATGCGATCTTGAGAGGGAATTTAATTTGGCAGTTTTTCCCAGTAGCATGTCATGGTGTGGAGTCAACTGTTCCCAGGAGGTCTGAGCTGAGGTTATTAGTGGTCAGTGAGTGTGATCGAAGATTTTATTTTAAATTTTTATTTTCTCCAGTACTTTAGTTTACAGGTAAGTAAGTTGTAAGTTCTGAAATGCAGTTTATGTGCAGGAGAAGGATGTAGACTGGGGAAGTTTGCCACAGTTTTATGTCAAAATGTATGCTGCATTCATGAAATACTGTTACGGAGTAGCTACTACACCTTGATACAAAGATAATCTATGTTTTATGTTCTTCATGAAGTAATAGTAACAAATTGTTTCCAAACATTGCAGAGATGCAGAACCTAGTTACAGTCTACAAAAGCAAACATTTAAAAGGATGTTCTACTTTTTGCTGTCCTTCCCTTGCAATCCCATGCAAGTACTCCTGAAAATATTTAAAACCTTGTGAAACTTAGGGGGAAAACTCAGGTTGCCTATATTTAGCTATTAGACTTCACTGGTTAACTAATTCATTTCACTAATGGTCTGCACTTAGCAGGTATTTGTAACCAAGAAAACATTTACTGATCCTTATTATTTCATATAAAACTCTAAACATAGTCTATGGTAGCCTATTAATACATAAGCAGTATAGCAGGCATTCTTACAAGTCAAGTCAGTTCATAATATCTGTAAAAGTAAACTGAAGTAGCAAGACAATGTTTCAATAAAAATGGAAAGCAGCAATATTTCAGTCATTTTATCCTCAGAAATTATAGCAATATTGTTCAGAATGCACTTTTTCTAACAATATTGTGTCACCAGATTAGCAACAAAGTTTCTGTAGCATAGCCTGAACTGTGACACCAATTTAGCAGTTACTATGTTGTCAGTATAAGATGTCAAGGCTAAGCAGAGTAAGACCTAAACATTTTTGCTCTGAAGGGATACTAATGTGTCTTTGTCATTATCATACCTCTTAACTGTCCAAATTTTCCAGATTTTTGCCCATATTTTGGTCTGCGCCTTATAAAATTTGTGGTTTTATGGATTTATGTTAAATCAGTAAGGAATGAATTCACTAAATAATGACAGGCATTGTTTCAGAATGCATATCCTTCAGAAAATGTATGGTAACATAAGACCTTTTAATCTTGCAACTTTCTAAGTTTATAAGAGCAATATTTAAAACTTTTCCCTATTTTTGGCTCTTTGTCCCCCCATTATTTTGCCTTTGTCCAGATTTTTTTGTGCTAAGAGGCTGAGAGGTATATGCGCAGTTAGTGGTACCTTCATCCTCTAATTCACCAGTCTGGTAGCAATGCATATACGTGTACAGTATTTTCTCCTCAAATAATAATATGATCCATATTGATGTAAATATTAGCCAGTGTTGTGGTCAGCAGAATATCTGTAGTAGCCAAGAGCCATTAGGATGAAACCCATATATTTAAACATTAGCCATCAAATCTAGAGTATTAGGAAAGGCTGCAGTATATTACACATACGACTAGATTGTTTTTTACTGAATTTCAGTTGAAATGCTCTTATTGCCATTTTCAAGGTAGGAATAACATAACTGTCAGTTACTTGGCTTGTCTCTGTATAGAAATTGCACTCTGCAATCAAAAAAAGTCTAACCCTATGTATTTTGGAATGTCTATGTACTTTATGAAGGAAATTCATATGATAGTCTATGTTAAGTGAACTCGAGTTCTGAAAATGAGAGACTGCATTTGTCCAAGGGGAGGTAACACTAAGAGCTTCTCAGTACAAAATGGAATTTGCCTGCTATACCCCTGGTACATGTTATGTGAAAAAAATCATTTTTATCTACCAAGGGTTCTTGTGCCTCACAGCAAGGGGTTCTCTGGTTCGATCCTTGGCTGGGGTGAGTTCTGTGTGGAGTCTGCATGTCCTCCCTGTGGTCGCATGGGTTTCCTCCAGGTGCTCCGGTTTCCTCCCACATTCCAAAGACATGCTGTATGTGGATTGGACACTCTAAATTGGCCCTTGGCATGAGTGCGTGCATGCGTGTGCCTTCTGTGGAAGGTTGGGTGCTGGGCTGGCAACTCAACACCGTAAAACTCCACTGCCAGTCATGAGCAGACAGGTGATCCGTTGTGGTGACCCCTAACCGGGAAAAAGCCGAAAGAAGAAGAATCTACCAGGGGTTCTTCCCTGAAATAATATACAGAATGTGGTCCATTTTGTTGTATGCAGCAACCTTGAATTTTGTGATTAGGTACCGTGAATAGGTTTTTAGACCTGGATTCTAGCCCCTATGCAGAAAGTTGAAAAGAACATTCTACAACTCTGGTGCTGACTTTTGTTTGTCTAACAGCATACTTCTCTTATGAAGAGTGTTTATATACTATAGAGGAAAGAGAAATATAACTTAGACTTGGGCATTTGTAATAGTTTTAAGGAGAAGTTGTTTGTTGTCATAAAGTGCTAAAGATAAAGCACACCTAATAGCAATAAAATAGTAAGTTTTAGTCTTTCAGGTTGTATGTTTCGAATATATTGTTAGTTGACTTTGAGTGTAGACAAGAATGCTGTCTGGGAATTTTGAAGTGATACTGAATAAAAAAAAATGTGAATTGATGTTATTCTGAAGCAAAAGGAGGTCTTTAATTGTAATTATTATCATTGTTTTAAGTGCATTACATTTGCAAAAAGTTTGTCAAATAGGAAAAATGTTTGTCTGCCATAGTTATCCTTTCTGGAAATATTTCTGGGATTTTGTACTTTGTGGCATTGTCTGTTTAGTTTGTTTAAAATGTGTTGGCAATGACTACAAAAGAAAATGTGAATTGATATGTATTCTGAAGCAAAATAAGTCTATAAACTGTAATTGTTATTTTAACTCCAATTCACCACCTTTACTCCCAAAGTCACCAGTTTTAGGAAGGGCAGAGAGTGGTAGTTGATATTATTTGTAGTGTGTTAAAAACTTTTATAGTACTCCACTCTGAAGACAATATTGACTTTGTTTGTTAGGAACGGGTATTACACCCTGCAGTTAGTTTTGATTCTAGGAGGATGATACTCGGGTGACTCGGTTTATAGCATTTTGGGTTGTTTAAGAAGCAAGGAATGATTTGGTGGACTAAAGTGTAGTATTGTATTCTTCAAATGGGGTGAGATTGTACTGACAGATTGCGTTACAAAGTGATTTCAGAAAATGCATGCTACTGCACAATCTATTAATGCACCAAATTTAAGGAGCAGCACTGAAAAAATCCAGTATCCCTCCATGATTTCGGCCTTCTGCCCCCTCACCCCCAGATTTTTATCCCAAATGGTTGTCTTTAGATTGTGAGTAAAGGTTTGAGGATGTACTGCTTACTAGACACCCATAATTTCACTAAATGTGAAACACTTGAGTTTTATGCTTCATATATATTTTTGAAAATTATTAATAAAAAATAGTATATAAGAACCCAACTAGGTTGAAGTAATGATGTACAATATTGTAGCCATGATTTGTCAGTTTTACAACATGCTCCTTGTATGGGGTCTATATTACTTCATCGAAAGATGTAGTCAGAGAATACGTCTTCATCGCTCACCAGCCCCTGAAATTAACTTCAGCGAACTGTGGAATTTTTCCCAAAGTTTGGAAACACGAGCCCACCAAATGTATAGAACACAAAAAGCACTAAACCAAATCCACCCAAGTGGGGGACTTTGCCTCCGCACCCCCCAGCATGGGGGGGGGCTATGCCTCCTACACACCCCCAACTATGTATACCAACTCAGAGATCACACTACAGTGGGGAAAAGGGCAAAGTTGAGAAGATGGCCAAGTGTTTCCGAACCTTAGGAAAAATTCCGTGGTCCACTGAAGTTAATTTCGGTGGTTGGTGAGTGATGAAGACGTATTCGCTGAATACGTCTTTTGCTGAAGTAATACAGACCTCCTTGTATTCACTTCCTGGGTGCCTTATGAATCATTTGCAATAATGAGCTTTCTCTTGGGTCTGTTATGAACCATTTGCAATAATGAGCTTTCTCTTTGGTCTGTTATGAATAATTTGCAATAATGAGCTTTCTCTTGGGTCTGTTATGAACCATTTGCAATAATGAGTTTGCTCTTGAGTCTGTTATGAAGGAATAGCAACAAGCATTTTCTTACACACATTATGAATCATTTGCAACAATTACTTTGGGTGCATTATGAATTATTTTCACGTTTTACTTGGATGCATTAGGAATAATTTGTAATAATGAGATTTTCTTGGATCTGTTATGAATAATTTGCAATACTGAGTTTTTTTCTCGGATGCGTTATGAGTTATTTCCAATAATGAGGTTTTTCTTGGATGCGTTATTGATCATAGGATCATAGAGTCATAGGAAGTTACTAGGCTAATGGCCCGGGGGCCCTTACAAGTCTAGCCAAATTTTACCCTTGTTACGATGACCCTTATTACCATGATCATCACCTATTTCCCCTGTGCAGGAGGGGCACAGGTGGAACCCCCTGGGAGAATTTACTGTTACACATCCAATCATTCAGATTGTGTTTGAAGAGGGTCAATGAGGTGCTCTGTTTGCTGTGAAGCGGAAGTCTATTCCAAAGGTATGGTAACCTCTGGGAGACAAATCTGTCCCTCCAGCAGGTTCTACTGATGTCACATACAATGTTTAGGTCTTTAGAGTGAGTAACCCGTGTGCCATTTGACTTGTAGATGTGCAGCATTTCCAATAAAGTGGGGTCAGATATCATCTTATATGCAAGGCAGAGATCACCTCTGAGTAGTCTGTATGAAACAGAATAAATTGACAGTGATTTCAGCCGATCCACATAGGATAGCTGCTGAAGACCTTGAATTTTCTTTGTGAGGAACCTTTGTGGTCTCTCCAATTGCTGTAGGCAGTTTGAAAGGTACATGCCAAAAGGGGCATTGTACTCAATTATTGGCCTAATGAGTGAAGAGTGCAGAGAGGTGATAATTTTACTTTTTCTCGAGGCAATGCCCTTACCTACAAGGTGAGCCATATAGAATGCCCTTCTTACCACTCTGAAGACATGGTGATCAAAGGCAAGGTTGCTGTCAACCTCAGTGCCCAAATCTCTCACCACTGAGTGTTACTTAGGGTATTGCCATTGATGTGGTAATTTGCAGGAACATTGCTCTTGCCGAAAGGGATTACAATACATTTTTTGCATTGAATTTGAGGCCATGACTTTGGAAACAATCATTTGTTTGTGTAAGACCTTCTTGAAGGATGTTGATATTGGAGATTCTATGACCATACCCAGTTTGCAGTTGTCAGCAAACTTTGTCAGCCACAGTCCCTTGGTTTTAGCTTGTACTTTGGAGAAATAAATTCCAAACAGTAGAGGTCCCAGGGCTGATCCCTGTGGAGCACCATTGATAACAGGTCTGTTGTTGGAGGTGAATTCCCCTATTTTGACTGTATGAGTTTCATCAGAGAGCCAGTTCACAACCCACCTTACAATATTAGGGTTGATGTCTAGCTGGAAGAGTTTGTCAATGATGTTTGAGTGAGGGATAGTGTCAAATGCATTGGCCAGGTGTAAGTAGGTTGTATGCACGGGTTTCCTTTCATCCAGATCCCTTGTGACTGTCTTGAAGAAGTCCACCAGGTTTAACAAGCATGATCTCCCCTTGACAAATCCAAACTGGGTAGAATCTAGTGTTTGAAGATTACCCATAACTTTGTTGATAAGGTCCATGATGATTCTCTCCATGACCTTGAAGATAAGGGTAGTCAGGCGAATATGTCTGTAGTTCCCAGGGTCAGTAGAAGCACCGCCTTTGTGCAGGGGGATAATTGTGGCTGTTTTCCATCCAGCTGGTGCTTAGACTGTGATTGAAAAAAGTAGCCAATGCTGATGCTAATTCTTGATTGAGACAAGTAGGACACAGCCTGGCATGTTATCAGGTCTCACTGATGCTGTGTTTTTTGGCCTTAGAGAGGGCATTTATGACCTGCTCTTTAGAGATACAAGGTAGGGGACAGGTGGTAGGGATGTCATGAAGTACGTGTGGCAGGGACGGGGGAGTGAAGTTTTCACCAGACTTGTCGGCTAGCAAGTTAACTATACCCACCATCTCAGTTTATGTGTTATCATTAACTACCAGCTTGGTGCAAATCTGAGCCTTACCTTTTATGGTTGTCCTTGACTGAGGAAGATAACCTGGATTCGTAGTTTGCCTTGGTGGACTTCACAAAAAGTCTTATTTGCTTATTTAAGCTGAGGAGGGAGTGTCTCCAATTTACAGCCCACTCCTTCTTACTCTTGGACAGCAGTTTCTTTATTTTATTGTAAAGCCTGTTAATGGTGGTTGTCCACCAGGCAGGTTTGCTTTTCCTTGAAGAGCTTGTTTTGGTCCTAACAGGTACTGCTGAGTCAATGCAGTTATACAGGTGCTTGTATAAGGCGCTGGTATAGAGCCTGGCATAGTTACTGGTTCCGTCTGAGGGGAGAGGTGCATTGAAGCTATTTATACCATCCTGTAAGAGGTTATAATCTGGTTTGGAGAAGTTTTTTAGTCTAGTCGTTGCTATGGGAAGGTCAGGTGTAATAGTTACCTCAAATGAGACCGATGGTCTCCCATATTTGTAAGCACCAGGTCCAGGATGCTGGAACCCCTGGTGTAGGTCTCAACCAGCTGGTCCAGGGCACTGGAGTTGACAAAGTCGAGGAACCTTTGGGTAGATGAGTTTGAGCATGAGCAATTCACCCAGTCAATGCTAGGGTAGTTAAAGTCACCCAAAACTATGGTGTTAGGATGTATCTTGAGAGACTCAAGTTGATCCAAATAGGCAGAGTGGATGTTCTGATTCATGGAGGGGGTTCTGTAGCTGGCAATGACTTGAATAGGTGTCCTACCAACAGTTAATTGTACCTGAAGTATCTCTAGGGCGTCATACTGTTTAACCAATCTGGAGGTGTATTTATCCTTGATGAATATTGATACAAAGCCTCCATTAGTTTTCTTACCTTCAAGTTGTGGTCTGAACGTGTGGAAGGAAGTGTAACTTGGTATGGCTGGGTCCTCTTCACAGCCTTGAACCAGGTCTCCGTGACTGCACAAATGTCTGCATCCTCCAGGGTGAGGACTGCTTCCAGTGGGTGCAGTTTCATGTTAAGACTCCTCGCATTTATCAACATGACCTTGAGGTTGTTTTTGGTTGGTATTTTTATGTCTGGAGTTTTGTCCTTGTGACACTGCCTAAAAAAAGCACAATGGGAGTGGCAAGAGCCTTAGCCAATAGCTGAAATCCTAGGGGGTGACAGATGAAGACCATGTCTGGCAAAGCATCGAGGTCTGTCGATCATGTCATCCTAGGCTGACAGAAACTAGATCCCTGTAGAATGACACCAAAAACTAAGCCAATTATTGAAGTCAATCATTTACTGTTTGTATTGAGGCATCCTTCCAGGTGAGGGTAAAATGCTGCTTAAGGCTAAGGGCATACCTGTTTGTATTGAGGCATCCTTCCAGGTGAGGGTAAAATGCTGCTTAAGGCTAAGGGCATACCTGCTTGAGACTCATAGTCCGAGAGCTCAGTCATGTCTCTCTTCATATAGTCCAGAGAAGTAAGTCTCAAGTCAATCACATCAACATGGACTATGACAGTGTCATAACAGTACATGTTGTTGAGGGACTTGAGTGCATGTGTGATATGGTGGATCCTGGCACCTGGCAGACAGCTGTCCATGACCTTCTCCTTATCCAGCCTGGTGACAGGGGCAGCTGTGTGTCTCATAATGGAGTATCCTATGAGTAATATGTTAGGTTTAGTGTTTAGCCTTATGGGCTTGACAGGTGAGACACTGGTGCATGAGCTATTGTGTGTACTGTGTTCTGCAGAGGAAATATGTGTAGCGTGCTTGTGTTTGTGTTTGGGAGGTCTCTGTGTTTAGGTAAGTTTGTGGCGAGGCTCTCCACATGGTGGCAGGGGCATCTGTGTGATGTGGGTTTGGGTGGAGTAGGTGGTGAGGTGTTCCTGCTGACAACCTGCTCAGTGTCAGATGTATTGACTGGCATGTGAGAGAACACTAATTCAAGGTTTTTAATATAGCTGCATCTCTCACATGTTGCGTTTGTGTGGACTAGAAGTAGAGGATTGTCTGTGCTAATATCAACCAAGCTGGCTAGAGAAACTGTGGGAAATTGTCCGTTCATAGTGCTAGGTTAATATATATGGTCAGAAACAGGAATATGGTAGGAAGGGATCATAAGTAGGAATAACTAGTGGGTGAATTGTGTTAATACCTCAGAGCCTAGGCTTAATGCTACATTACTAGGTAGAGCGGGGCCGGAGGAAAAACTCTTGAGGCCGTGGGGTGTTTACAGAGCTTCACTAGTACTGCCTTTTTGCCTGGAAATATGCTAAAGATGAGGAACTACACTGCTGGGATACAGCTGTATCTAAGGGAAAAATTGCTGAAGTTATATGACCAGCTATGGTGCACAGCTGCTCAGCAGTCTGCAGTACTGCACAATAAGCAAATAAACAAAAACCCACTCAAGGGTGGGGGTTAAATACCAGAAGGTTAAAACCTAAAACAACTTTTAAAAAAGCTCAAGAGAACCAATGGGGTGCTTACTCTAAGCCCTAGATCAGCCAACCTTTACCAGCCAAGGATCAGTCAGCATAGTCCTCTCACTAGAGTGCAGAAGGGCCCTTTCTATTCCAAGATGGCTTGAAAAATGTGCTCAGAACAAACAAACAACCTGGCCCAGAAACAGCAATCCAGAGTCTGGACTATGCTACAGCTACTAGCCACACTAGTTTAGGCAGGAAACACTGCAGAAATGTTTACCACAGCAGAAAAACAGCAGTGAGACACTAAATAAAAGTTTTAAACAAAAAAGAGCAAGGAGACTCTAGAAAATGCTTTTAACTGCAAATAAATCAGCTGTATGATACACTCCTTTCCAGGAAAATCAGGACAAACAAACAGATGATTAACAAATGCAGAAAATTTCCAGTTAATACCTTTCAAACAATGAAAATGCCTAAAAAAAGCTTTATAAACAGTGAACACAGAAAGTAAAATGATTTAACAGGCCCAGTAAGGCAGACAATTGCAGAACAACGGTTCAGTTTGTTTACAGTAATAAAACACAGTTAAAAAGTTGACAGCAGACAATAAAACTGTGTCTTTTGGTGGCTTTTCCCGGTTTGAGGTCGCCACAGCAGAAATCTGGTCCGCTAATGATTGGCAGTGAATTTTTACAGTGCTGAGTTGCCAGCCCAGCACCCAACCTTCAAAGAAGGCACACCCACACATGGTCGCACCTACCTGCATGTCTTTAAATTCACTCAACCGCGAGGAGTACATGCAGACTCCACACAGAAGGTGCTCCAGCCAAGAATCGAATCAGAGAACTTCTTGCTATGAGGTGACAACGCTAAATGCTACACCAAAAAGTGCAATAAATGATAAGCATAAGCAATAAATAGTAAAAATAAGCAAGAAAACAGGCAACTTTTGTTTTTAGGAAGCTCAGAAGCCTCTAGTCATCTGAAATATCAGAACAGAGTTGTGGCTATGCCCCTCTTCCATTCAGCTCAGTATGAATAAACAGAAACCCACTCAAGGGTGGGGTTAAATACCAGAAGGTTAAAACCTAAAACAACTTTAAAAAAGCTCAAATGAACCAATGAGATGCTTACTCCAAGCCCTAAACCAGCCAACCTTTACCAGCTAGGGACCAATCAGCACAATCCTCTCACTAGAGTGCAGAAGCACCCTTTCTAATCCAAGATGGCCTGGAAAATGTGCTCAGAACAAACAGCCACTACAAACAACCAGGCCCAGAAACAGCAACCCCGAGTCTGGACTATGCTACAGGTACTAGCTGCACTATTTTAGGCAGAAAACACTACAGAAATACTTACCACAGCAGACAAACAGCAGTGAGACACTAAATAGAGGTTTTAAACACAAAAAAAGAGCAAGGAGACTCTAGTGAATGCTTTTCACTGCAAACAAATCAGTTGTATGATACACTCCTTGGCACGAAAATTAGAACAAACAGATGCTTAACAAATTGAGAAAATGTCCAATTAATACCTTTTAAACAGTGAAAATGGTTAAAAAGCTTTACAAATAGTGAAAACAGTAACTAAAATGATTTAACAGGCCCAGTAAGGCAGACAAATGCAGTACATCAGTGCAGTATGTTTATAGTAATAAAATACAGTAAAAGGTTGGCAGCAGACAATAAAAAGTACAATAAATGGTAAGAATAAGCAATGAATAGTAAAAATAAGCGAGAAAACTGGCAAATTATGTTTTTTAGGAAGCTCAGAAGCCTCTAGTTATCTGAAATCTGTGCACAGAGTTATGGCTGTGCCCCTCCTCCGTTCAGCTCAATATGAATAATAATGGTTGCAATAATGGTTATTCACATCTTATGACTATGTATGGTGCTGTGTATTAACATGTTTAAAGAGGTTTCTGGCTTGCATTCCCATCGTTCATCTGAATCATTCATGTTCTTCAGAAGCAAAGTAATGGCTGAATCACACAACAGCATGGTACAAGTCACAATGGAAGGGGGTGCAACACAAAATTTTCTACACTGTCGTAGTGCAACAGCTCAGAAGGGTAAGATTTTTTGACTGCTGTTTGCCATCAAACAAGCTTGATTTTACTGTAAGTAAAAGTATAATGTCAGAGTACACCTGTGAATTACCTTGAAGCTTTCTAATTATACCCCCTGTTTTTTCTATGAAGATGCTGCCTCTGAGGAGGAGAAGAAGCAAATAACCACATTCCATAGCAGCTGGAAGGTCACCTTTAACTGGGTAATGGAAAGCAGGTGTGATTTAGGCTATATATTTTTCAAGACGTGTGCTGCTAATATTAATGTTGGACAATGAGGGAGGAATGATCTGCAACGGCATAGGACACCAAAATGCACAAGATGAGCACTAAACACTCGACTGGGAGGAAGGTGACAGAAATGTTTGCCACTCAGCAAACCAATTCTAAAGTACTGGAGGCTGAAGTAGCCTTTATGAGCCTATTTGCTGAACACAACTTCCCATTTACGACAAGGGATCATTTCCTGAAGTACATGAAGAGGTACTGCATGGATCCAGAGGTTGCCCAAAAAATTACCTGTGGACCAACAAAAGCTACTTGCATTTCAAGAGATGCAGTGGGGCCAAAGTACAGCAGGATGTTTCACAAGTTTGTCAGAAAGTGCCATACTGTTTGTACCTCGACCAGAGTACAGATATGGTGGATGACAAATTTCTTGTGATTTTACTTGCTCATTTTGACTATGGCATTGGTAAAAATGTTGTTAGATTCCTTGACATGCCTGCTTTTATCAGTAGAACTAGCCAAGCCATTTATGACTGTGTAATGGAGACTCTGAGCAAGTCTGACATTCTGTGAGCAACATGGTGGCTTGGCTTATTCATCAGACAATGCTGCATCCATGATTGCTAAGCAGAATTCTGTGCTACCCAGATTAAAAGGTTAATCCACATATTTTGAACATTCACATTGCAGATTTCAGTATTAAATCTGGTGTAAACGCAATGGCTGTAACTGTGGAGGAATTGATAGCTGACATTTATTGTCACTCTTCCAACAGTGCACAATGTCAGCAGATGCTTAAGGAGTTTGCACTGTTCAAGGATATTGAACCTCTCAAAATTATCAGGTATGACCCCACTCGATGGCAAAGTTTGTCAAAAGTCATCAAAAGAATGCTCGCCTTGTGGCCTGTCCTGAGATCCTACTTCTTGTCCTATGAACCACGGTCTGTTAAAGTAGCTGTAATAGCTGACAGACTGCAGTGGATCTAATTGATGAGAGACTGCAGAGCCATGACATTAAGATGACATTCCTATTCCTGCATTATGCCATTGAACCACTGCATAACTTCAGTGTGCAGATGCAAAGCAGGGAAAACAAACTGCTCACCTTGCATAATGACATACAGAAAGTACTACAGGCATATGCTAGTAGGGTACTCAAACCACCAATTGCAAGGCAGTTTTTGGGGAATGTAAGTACTATTGATTAAATTCTTGAAGTGCAGGGCAACATCTTACAAGACACTGAAATTCGTATTGGTCTTGATGCTGAAACATATTTAGACGACAGTATGGATAATATCAGGGTACTACAGTGGAGCAAAAACTTTTCAAGAGGGCCAAGCAATTTTACTTTGCAGTCCTACTCAAAATGAAATAACATTTTACTGCAAAAGATCAACTGCTGCAGAACATGCCCAGCTTATTGGATATCAGCTATGAAACTGTAGCTTTCTTCAACTGTTGTTGCAGACATTGGCACTTGTCTCAGTTTTTGTAGTTCACGAGTGGAGCACTGCAAACTGATTGATGAGTTTTTGATTTATCAGATGACTGAGTGGTCATATGGATATGACATATTTAATTTTCTAAAGTACTGGTCCATGGTGCTTGGTAGCCCTGCAGTACAAGACTTCCCAACATTTCAAAAGCTAATGCACAGTGTTCTCTGCTTGCTGCAGTCAAACAGTGAAGCAGAACAGGCATTTAGTATGGTTCTCAAAGTAAAAACAGAGTTCAGACAGTCACTTGGCCCAAAAACATGAAACTCTTTATTAGCAATAAAAATGAATGAGGACAATGACTGCTACTGTGTGAAACATCTAAAGGACATGCATGAAGCAGCAAGAAAAGCAACAGCTGATTATAACAAAGAACATCCCATCACGGCATCAGCTGCAGAAGCCGTCTCTGCCTGCCAAGATGCTAAAGTTGAATCAATAGTCTGAATATACTTGCTTTATTCCGTGTATTGCTTCTGCTCTATATTAAACATATATGTTTTACAAATGTTTAAGGGTATGTGTGAGGGGTGAGCTGAGCATGTATTACTTTAATTTTATATAGTTGTCTCAAAAATATGAATAATGCTCTATTTTGAGCATGTCTATGTATACAATTTTCCCATAAAAAATGCTTAAAATGATGCTCTGTCTTTGTGTAATTGAAAGTGTGGGCGTGTTTATTTATGGACTTATTTAAATATGATTATCTTTTGTTAATTAGGTATCCCTGAATGTCCTTGATTTTAATGTCCTTTGTCCCTGATTCTCTGATCTGGAAGTTGAGAGGTATGGAAAAATCTGTACAGTCTGCAAAAATCTTTACAGTTGAGAGGTATGCGTGGGTACTGATGCATATTTTTGCACATGCACATACGTGTGTTATTCATAGTTTTGTTATGGTCTTAACATAGAAATCTGTTTATCTTCTGCAACTGTCTATGATCGTATGCCGCATACCTGCCTGATGTATAAGCAGTTGTGTGTCTACGTAGCTGTGTAGAAAATGAATTATCATGATCTTCCTAGGTTCATAGGCCCATAGCTAGGTACTAGGCTATCGGCCCAAGGGCCTAAGTAAGCCTAGCCAACAAAGTTCCCTGGCTTACGTCAACCCAAGAAAGTTAATTTCCTGTGCCCCTGTTGAGCAGAGCCACATAAGTGATCCCCCGGGTAAGTGATCCCCTTATTCAGATAAAGAATGTTTTCTGCTGGGTGTAGGAGAGAGAAAGAGAGAGTGAGACAGAGAGATACTGCATGAGTACCCACAATGTAAGCAAGCAAGGCCATACCATCTGTCTGCTCTTCTCCATTCTCTCAGACCATTGTAAGATCCCTGGGCCTTACGCATTATAATATGTTCCTAAGCTGTACTAAGCACTTTACTGTATACACTGCAAATGATATTATTTGTTTCTAGGGTTGCTACCTTTTAAATGCATGTTATTTGTTTCTAGGGATGCCACCTTTTCAAATGCCCAAAGTGGACCATTTTTTGTGGAAATCTGAGATTTTGCAGGACAAACCATATCTATAGCCAGACTGTGCAAAGGACTGAAGTTCACTTTCTCGTCAAAATGAAAGCTTATTCTTCTAGCATTAAATTGCTTATCCTGCTTCATATAATCATACGTTTCAGATACAAAATAATTGTTTTACGGAACTGTTAAAGAAAACTTATGAAATATTTTTTGTCCTAAAATCTCACATTTGTAGGGTTACCACCTGTTCCACTTTGCGAGGGACAGTCCCTCTTTGGGCAGCTGTGTCCTGCAAAGAAATCGAAAAAATGGCAAATGTCCTGAGTTTTTTAGGACAAACATATTTCCTATATTTTATGTAATAGTTGCATAAAACAGTTGTTCTGTATCTGAAACACCTTAATGTTATAAGAAACAGAATAAGCAACTAAAATGCTACAAAAATAAGTGGTACTTATGTATTATCGCAACCACATTCTGATTGTCTCGCAGCCAGGTTATAAATCTGTTATAAATCTTGACATTATGGACAAACAAGTTACTGTCCTTAATGTCATGAGTTCTGACAGATTAGTAACCTGGATGCGATATTTTACTGTTCTGGAAATTGGAGTTGAGACAAGCCCAGTGGTATGTGAAGAAAATGTACTGGCTACTTCTGGAACTCGGTTGAGAAAACCAAGAAATTCACTCCATCAGCTTTCCCTTTCCATCCTGTACAAACCATGCTGGCCCCCGGGAGTGTCATCCTGTGTTTTGTGTGCTTACTGCTAAAAGTTTCATGTCTGCAGACGTTACCTTTTACCCCTTTTTTTGGCTGGTGTCAGGACCCTCAACCTTTACAACATTTCTGGGGAAGGGAATGTGCTGCAAAGGTGGGTCATTGCATCTGTTCAGAAAATGTCATCGCTTGAAAGGAGTACGTCTATGTATTTTTCTGGCTAGACTTTTGTGTACACGGCCAACTGAAACACAGTTGTAGTCATTCCCAAAGTACATATTTTTAACTGTGTTTACATATGCAGAGGTAGTTCTGTAATTGTGATTTGGAGTAAATACTCCGTTTATATGGTTTTGCTGTGTTCTGCTTGCACGGTTGTGTCCAGGGTTTCATTTTAAAAACATGTTGCCGATGGACATCCTGCTGGAAGAGGAATTTGGATCTTAGTAATGCTCCCTGGTGATACCCAGTGTCACAGATAGCTGGTCAGTGCATTATCCACCCATGCCAAAACACAAACACTCATTTGTCCATAATGCCAAGAATTATGACACATTCAGAATGTGGTTGCGACAATAGTAAGTAATGAATAAGCTTTTATTTAGGAAAAAAAGTGAAGTACTGTCCTTTGTACTGGCCGTGGGTATGTTTTGCCCTGCAAAATCTGATGTTTGTACCAAAAATGTCCCACTTTGGGCATTTGAAAAGATGGCAACCCTACGTGACATTTGCTATATTTTATTTTTCCCACAGGACGCAACTTTGTAAAAAGGAAAAGGTGGTAACCCTATTTAGTTCTTATGTATCACATGTATTTGGTATTCCTGTTCTTAAACTGTGATGCTTACTTGAACCCTATGATTTTATTAGGTCTAACACTGCTCTTGAAGCTTTTCTCCCCACAGTGACTATCCTGCTTAAAAAATGAAATGAGCAATTGAATTAAAGAAGGAATAAATACATTTACCTGCTATAAACAAACTATACAAAAGAAGGAAGAAACTGTTGCAGAAAAGAGGAAAATCCCAGCATGCAAAAAACTCCCTCACCAGCCTCAGTAAGAAGCTGAGATCCCTCATAAAATCATTAGAAGCTAGTTATGAAATTAAAATTGCCAAAGCCTCCAAAGACAACCACAAGGCATTCTACATTTATGTCAAGAATCTAAATGGCAATGCTCAGATCTGCTCTGAGCTACAACAGAATGGCATTAAATATACTGATCCCAAGGATATTGCCAATATCCTGGCAGATCGATTTAGTGCCAACTTCACCCCCCTCTCACCACCTAAAGGGCCCATCTCAATACCAAAAGATTGCCAAATTCTGGTAATCACGGCCACACAGGTAGAAACCGCACTCTCCAAAGCTAAGAATACAGCATCCATGGGACCAGATGATATCCCAGGCTGTGTACTACATGAACTACAAAATGAACTGGCACCTCACCTAAGTGTCATGTTTAATCATAGCCTCACCTTAGGCTTCGTGCCCACTGAGTGGCGCACAGCTACAGTTATCCCGCTCCACAAGGAAGGATCCACCTTGGATACTGGGAACTACCGTCCCATCAGTCTGACAAGTCTGATCTGCAAGGGCATGGAATGCGTTATCATGGAACTTATAAACAAAGACATTGACAACCTTCAGACACTGGACCCCACCCAGTTTGGGTTTGTGAAGGGCCGATCTTGTCTCCTGAATCTGATTGACTTCTTCGAATCAGTCTCCAGAGCTGTGGACGAGGGTAAGGCAGTCCACACAGCCTATCTGACCTTGCCAAGGCCTTCGACACCATCCCCCACTCTGGAATCATATTAGCTGGGCATAAATCCCTACATCACTCGATGGGTTGCCAACTGGCTTACTGACAGAACCCAGACTGTAAAAGTAGCCAACTCCAAATCCAGCTCCAGACAAATGACAAGTGGAGTACCTCAGGGTTCAGTTCTGGGACCACTCTTGTTTGGCATCTACTTCTCTGAAGTACAGGCCAACACTAAGGGACTCTGGCTAACAAAGTTCGCAGATGACTGCAAATTGGGAGCCATTATTGAATCCCCAAATGATGTGGATATTCTACAAAAGGGCCTTACAGAAACAGATGACTGGTGCCAGAGCCATGGTCTCAAGCTTAATGCCAAGAAATGTATAGTTATCCCCTTTGTAAAAAAACATGTACCCATGAATTACCACATAGGTGGCAAGACACTAAACATCGAAAGTGTGATGAGAGACTTAGCAGGTGGACAGTGGTCTCACTTTCGATAACCACATTGCCACAACAGTCAGGAAATCCTTCTATGTGGCACACATCATCACTAAGGGCTTTTCATCCAGAAAAAAGGAGGTCATTGTCCCACTGTACTCATCCCTCATTAGACCCATTATAGAGTATAATGCCCCATTTGGTATGTACCTCACAAGACATCTGCAACAGCTGGAAAGGCCACAGAAATACCTCACTAAAAGAATTACAGGCCTAAAGCAGATGCCATATGCTGACCGTCTAAAAAACTCCAGCTATACTCTGTGGCATATCATCTACTCAGAAGCGATCTCTGCTTAACATACAAGGCCATGTCAAACCCTGAGCTGTTGGACATGCTCCACTTAAAGAAATCCCAATCCCTCAGAGCCACATGCTCCAGGGATCTAAACCTTGTCATCACAATGAACAAAACATGCTGGAGGGATAGGTTCCTGACCCAGAGACTCCCCATACTATGGAATAGACTGCCCATACATGTCAAGCAGAGTGCCTCATTGGCCCTCTTCAAAAGGAACCTTGATGACTGGATGGGAGATAGGAAATTCACCCCGAGGATCATGTCAGTCACCCTGCTAGACAGGGGTCCAGAGAAGTAAATATTGTGGGAAGAAATATCCAGGGAATTGTTATGGCTAGGCTTGCATAGGCCCTAGGGCCGATAGCCTAGTACCAACCTATGAACATATAACATCTTTCTGCACATCCACTTTCAGTGGTTACAATGCACGTGTGAAACATAATTCCTTTCTTAATTTACATACTCATACATCAGAGCCTGCCTGTTTTACAAGCAAATATAAAAATTGTGAAAGCAGTTATAAGCATCTATTTCACAGTTTAAGTGTTATAAATATAAAGCACTTCATATTTGGGAAAAGTAAAGAAAAAACGAGCTTATGTTGTTTAATAAAAATGGCGTGCATACGGGATTCCAATATGGCGGTTGTCTGAAAACACCCTCTCCTTATAGCTCCCCTTCCAAATAATGAGTGTTATATCAAATTCATTGAATTCTCGATCATAGACCATACTAATTCAAACCTAAACTCTGGTAGAAGAATCTGAAATTGGAATTTTACATCTTCTTGGGGGAATACTGCTATAGATTACTGCAAATAATCCACTACAAGAGAACAGCATTCCTACACGTGGATTTTAGAGGCCTGAAGACTTCAGCACTACAGCAATAGACAACACCCTCCAGAGAACTCAGTGTACTATGCCGAAGGAAATTGAAAACATGGACTTTCAAAACACTAAAGTAAAATTCTCCACTATCTCAACTTCACCAGAAAAAGAAGCTAAAAGACCTAGATCTGCTAAATGTAATCAAGAACTAATAAAAATTCCAACAAAACAGAAAAATGAAGGAACACTCCAGATCGACGAGCTGAAAAGCGCTCTCCTTCCCCTGCATTCAGCGATCCAAGAACTGTCGGAGAAAATGACTTCCTTTGGCTCTACAATTAATAAAATAGCTGATCGACTGGATTGAGATAGAAATTGAGCATTTGAAAGCTGAAATTCAACTCAGAGATAAAACCTTATCCGACATCCAAACTAAGATTATAGATCTGGAGGCCAGAAGTAGGCAAAATAACTTGATAATAAGAGGTTTATCTGAGAAATATGAAACCTATCAACTAACCGAAGCCATCACACAAGTTTTTAATACTCTTCTACAAGTGAATAACTCTCCTACTAAATATACCATTGAAAGAGCACATAGAGCCCTACGGAAACAACAGGCATCTGCACCACCCAGACCCATCTACGTTAGAATGCTTAACTACCAGGATACCCAAAACATTCTCACCGCTTATAAGAAATCAGTAAATTTCACTTGGAACAACCAGAAAATCAGCATCGCACAAGACCTACCCACTGAAATTAGAGAGAAATGACGCAAGCTCTCCCCATACTGCTCGGATCTTATAGCCAGAAAAATAAAATTCCAAATGAGGTTCCCACACTCATTATCCTTTACCTTTAAAGAAGTTAAATATACCATGTCAACGCCTAATGAAGCGGGCATACTTTTTGTGAAATGCTTTGGATCAATGCCTTCCAGTCATTAATCCCTCTGGCTCCATGTGCTTGAAAATATAAGCCCTCATGATACTTTACAAGCCTTGTTTGGTACCAGTTTTCCGTTTATTCAGCTGTTAATAACAAATCATTTACTCCCTGAACCGTCGCTAAAGTTACTTCAATGGGACCATTTATACTGTTCTAGGTTGAATGGGGGATCTGTTACCTGTAAGCGCACTGTCAGATTTTGATGGCTGCTCACTCAAAACCGGAAATGCTAAAGTAAACTTCCATCACTTCTATGAAGGAACTCCATTATCCACAACATCGGACTTATAAGAGGTCTTTACTATGCCACTCTTAAGAACTTCGAATCCCATCTAAATGACTTGTTTAATAGAGCGAGAGGTATTTATTATTCAGATAAGCTCTAACTGGTTATTAGGTCCTGATCAAACTGGAACTTTACTGTTCTACCTGCAAACTTGAACCTAGAATGTTACCCGTACATTTAAAAGTGGCATAAGACTCATGATGAATACTCTGCATTAACCTCCATATTTTATCTATTATTCAATGTTATTTTAGATCAGATAAATAATAGGACATTTTATTTTTAATACCTGCTCTACAATCCTGGTCTAAACCAATAGTAGTCTTATTACTGTAATATAAAATAGAACAGTTTCTTGCCCTAGTGAACAGAACCCCAGATCACGAACATTAGGAAGTGGATAAATTTACTGGACTACCTACTGATGTGGTTGTTTTGGGGATAGAGATCCATTTGAATCCTCATCTGATATTCGTTAGATAAACAAGTTTTTATTTTGTACGCAACTATATCCTTACCTATAGACTCGCCTACGAGGGAAATTTGAGTAGTCGTACAGAAGTGGGATACATACCTGCATGTCTTAGATAGGTTTGGTCTTAGTCTAAGTATATTCCATCTTAAAGAAAATGCCTCACTTAGAACTCCCATGACCAGCCTGTATAAAATCAAATATCGTCCTATTCATTGTCTGGACCAATGATGTTTATTGAGCTGTGCGATTCGGACTGCATTGCAACTTGGTGATTATGTGAGGAATCCTCTCCTTCTCTAATTAGAATAAGCTCCAGTGAAATTAATATGCCAAGTAAATAAAAGCTATGAACTTAAATGAGGAATCTAAAACGGGATATTTTCAGTATATAGTAAAATATTAAGCCTCAGCTAGGTCTATGTATCTTGGTTCAGGAATCAAGTCAAATTTTACAAGCCCGAAGTATTCTACAAGTAGTTTGATTTTAGACACATGCTGCCTTAGAACTGTCCAGGCGGAAAACATTTTACATCCCACAGATCTGCCATCTATAAGGATAAGGGATACAGAAACCTGATAGAAAACTGGTAGCTTGCTGCACTGTATTAGGGATGCACACACATTATCACTTAAAAGCTTTTCCACTGTCTTCTAAATGGATTTGCTACACATTCTGGCAAACTATGCTAATTATACTAGAAAACAAGCCAAACTTGCATACATGCATTCATATCAACCTGAAGTATGTGGGCATAACTGCTCTTACTATCATAGTCTCAACATTCTTTTTACAATCCATGGAGAAAGGGCATTAAATATTTGACCCGACAACTTGGATGATTATTTATTAGTCAATGCTCATATGCAAGAGATAACGTAGAAGGCGCTGCCAGGATGAATGGGATCACTGGTATGCAGTATTAGTAGAATGGGATTGCCATTTTTGGTAAATTCTTTATGTTATTTGCTCACTAGAATGTCAATCAGGAGACTACTCTTCACTTCATTGCTTATATACTGTTAAAATGCTTTGACCCTAATTATTATCACTTCATTGTTGAGCTTCTAATAGTTTGAAATATATCTTAAATTATAACATTGGTTCACTTTGATTGAAATTACTTGTATTGTTATCGAACATAGACTGCAAAGAAAAACATTTAAAGCTTACGTCACTAAGCAATACATAGGTATGATAAACTCTTATACCATCTATACACGGTTAATGAATAATGATTATATCTAGTTATTCTAATAGATGCCTGTGTAACCGCTTTTTGAGCTTAGGGAGGCTTCATAATAAAATCCCCTGGAAAACTACCTATGGAGAACTCTATAGTTAACCAAACCAATTGATGTAGGGTAAATATCCTACATGAACCACCCCCTTAAAGTTAATCTTATGTTGGGGGAAGCTATATGGATATGATAAGAAGGGTTTTGGATGACTTGTGAGGGAATTACAGTGATATTGTATATTAATTATAGATATTGTTTGTATTTCTTGATCCTTCATTACACCTCTTTTTTAATAAGACTGTATTTTTATAGTGTACATAGTTTTCGTCCTCTCTCAATGGTAGGAAGTATGTGACTAGGCACGGGGTTAGTATTGAGAAAGTGTTGTGCCATCACTGTTTGTATTTATATTCACTACAAATTCACTAATAATCTACTCTTTGCAATTGTTCTATATCTCAAATACTCTCGTATGGACTACCTACTCATGTTAAATAATGGTTAACAATTAGAATATTCTATCCTGGAATATTAGGGGGCTCCAATCAAAAGACAAAAGGAATTTGGTATTACACTTGCTCTATAAATCCCAGGCTGAAGTGTGCTTTATACAGGAGACTCATATGAGAAGTGATGAATGGGAAAAGGAGAATAATAGAAAATGGGTAAAAGAAATTATAACCTCGGGTAATTCCAATAACTCTAGAGGAGTTGCTATCATCATTAAAAAATCCTTTAAACCATTGATTATTGACCGAGGGATGGATCAGGAGGGCAGATGGTGTTTCTTTACATGTCTAACCCATGAATTAAACAAACAGTTCCTATTCCTAAATATATATGGCCCATGTTCGGGTCAACAAGATTTTATTATTAATATTTACAACCTTCTTCTTAAATTCCCTAACCATATGTTTATTCTAGGGGGTGATTGGAATATGGTCATTGACCCCAATATAGACAGAACAGGCAAACCAACTTCCCTGAACCTTCAGGACTCCCTAGTCTTAAAAGAATTAATCTTGGATTTTGATCTGATTGATCCTATCTCATTTGAAAGTGACCCGGGGAATAATAATAGCTTTACCTATTATTCAAGATGTCACCATTCTTGGTCACGCATAGACGTCTTTTTAATTTCAAGCACTTTGTCTAATGACCAAACCAAATTCAGAACTGAACCGAGATTCTTATCTGACCATTCAAAAATAATACTGGAGTTAGTTCCTACAGTTAACTCATTCCCAAAGTACAAAAATTATAATTGGTCACTAAATAGTAATTTACTTAGAGAACAGTTAGTAGTTGAGGAAATCACACTTACTATTAAAGAACTTTTCGCACCCCATCGAGACATGAATATTCCATTTGACATCAGGTGGGCTGCATGTAAAGCTGTAATGAGGGGAATATTCATTAAAAAGCTACTTATCTTAAAAAACTTAATAAAGTGAGGGAAGATGAAATTAGATCAGAAATCAAAACCTTGGATGATAAACTCCAGAAAAAGTTCTCTCCAGAGATAGAAAAACAATTATTTATCAAACAAAAGGATCTACAGGAACTCCAACAATCCAACTTCTCTCTTTTAGAACTTCGATATATTGCCAAATACTCTGAAACTTTACAAACTCCATCTAAGGCTCTTGCCAGATTGGTAAGTTGTTCGCCCTGAGCCCCTAGAATTACATTGATTAAACATTGTAACACTCTCTATAAGTCGAACGCACAAATCATTCATCTGTTCCATCAAATCTACAGTGATATCTATGCACTCAACACTACTCTACCCTCGCAGAAAGATATGAGGGAATTTGTAGCCAACCTCTCTTTCCCAAAATTATCTAAAGCCCAGAGGAACGACCTCATAGCTCCAATCAAGAGCTCAGAGATCCACAAAGCTATTGATAATCTTAAACTAGGGAAAGCTCTGGGCCCGGACGGGTTTACCTCCGAGTTTTATAAATCTTTTAAAACTAAATTGGTGCCCATTCTTTTACAACTTTATGAGCATATTACAAACGATGAAATCTTCGACAAATATATTAATCACTCCAAAACTATCCTAATTCCTAAAAACACCCTTGATACCACAAACTTAAATAACTTTAGACCAATCTCTATTATGAATGTGGACATAAAAATTTTTACAGCTATCTTGGCCAATAGACTTAAAAAGATGATGCACTCCCTAATTTCTTCTGAACAATCTGGGTTCATGACCAACAGACATACTTGGGATAATTCCCTAACTTTAGAATCAATTATAAACATTACAAAAAGGGAAAGAAATCCTATTTATGCATGGGTAATAGACGCTAGTAAATCTTTTGACAGGGTCAATTGGGATTTTCTATTCATGGTACTGTCTTCTTTTAATATCCCTTCTGAATTTATCAGTATTATTAAAACATTGTATCACAATTCCTACACGAGATTATACATTAATGGATAATATTCACAACCAATAAAAATTGCGAATGGAACCAGACAGGGTTGTCCTCTCTCACCTCTATTGTTCAACCTATATATTGAACCTTTATTTTTACTTTTAACACAGCAAACATATCATTCGATCCCTAAATTTTTTAACAACAAAGTGTGTCTAACTGCTTTTGCGGATGACTTGAACCTTTACTTTGAACATCCACTGACTGATATGGGAAAGCTAGTTAGATCTTTGAATACCTTTGCCGATATAGCTGGATATCAAATAAATAAAAATAAATCCTTCATCTTCCCGATTAACCCCCTAGTTCATAAAAATTATCTATTCCCAGACATATCTGCTCGTATAGAGTACTCCCTTAAATATCTAGGAGTGCACTATGACCACACTTCTATGTCTATTTTACAATCTAATTTATCCAAAACCTGGATCTCCATCTCCCAGGATATCTTAAGATGGCAAAAATTGAACCTCCCAATGCTCGCCAAAACCTCTATCATTAAGATGAATGTCTTTCCTAAACTTCTCTACCTACTAAACTCCTCGCTCTCTTCCTCTCCAATTTCTCTCTTTAACAAAATTCATAAAGCCTTCGCAAAATTTATATGACACCCTAAATCGGTCAGGATTTCATATCAAAGGCTCGCTTTACCGAAAAAACAGGGGGGATTAGCGATGCCCAATCTACTTCTATATTATAAAATCATTCAAGCAAATAGAATTTACACAATTGCAAACGATCTACCAAACTCTACCATTTGGTCTCCGCTATGGGTTAAACTATGGTACAACTATACACTAGCCAATAATATCAACCCTAAGGCACTACCCTTTTTAAATAAATACAACCTCAAAAAATTAAATCTTCTCCCCACTCTTAAGGGACTAATAAAAACTTTCCAAGACTTATTCCAATATATTAAACTGGAAAACGCCCTCCTCCTATTTCAGCCTTTCCATCTTAATCCGAATATAACCTTGAACAATAAAATGATCAAACTGAATGATTTCCCATTAATTAAAGACTTTACCCTATGGGATTTACATAAATATAACCTCTTATCTTTAACTGACTTATGAATGGCTTTGGGTTTATCTAAAAAACATATCTCTATCTTGAGACAACTTAGAGAACTTACTCTATCCATAATTCACAACTTCCCGAGCACGGAGGAGGAACAGAAACAGGTAGAAAGCCTTCTCCAAAATCTAACCTATAAGAAAAACATGATCTCAATAGCTTACAGATCATTTTCCAACTTTTCAAATCAAGGGAAAATTGTTCTTGTGGAATATTGGGATCATCAGGGGAACAACCTCATAATGAATCAGAAATGACTGGCTATTAAACATACTCTGATGTTCTCACCATATAAAAAGCTTCTTTATACACAATTCATGATCTTTAACAATTTATACCTTACCCCAGTTCATTTAAACAAATTTGATCCCAATCATTCCACTATATGCTCCTGCTACTCGTATCCATATACTGATCTGGTACATATATTATGGTTTTGTAAATATGCATACAACCTCTGGTGTTCACTTAAAGTCTGTTTAGAGAAAATGGGTTACCATAAATCTACACTTACCTGGGAAATGGCGCTACTGCATATTACAAATATTCACATGCCTAAAATCAAACTTCATGCCCTAATCATTATTTGTCTTTTGATCAAATATTATATTACTAAACACTGGTTGGATCGTACTAAACTTAGATGGAAAGATTTTAAGATCTTAGCTATTCAGTACATTCGATCTCATAAGTTATTAAGTAATCCTAGTAGACGAAAATACTACCAGAAACTATGGGATTTCATTTTTCTGCTTTTATCCAATGATTAGTAATCTTTCTATAACAATTCCTACTTATTCCCCCTAATTCCTTCAATATAGAGTATTTGTAGTCTTCAAGGTGATTTGTAGTATATTAAGTTCATTTTTTTATCTAGCTTCTGTTATTGACTTGTTTGTATACTTGGGAAGCTTGGCACGTTTGTATATTAGTTGTTTTTGGAAGCATCTGTTTTTTTTTTTCCCCAGCGAGATTATCCCACCTTTTTTGCCTCCAATGTTGTATATTTGTCTTGTTTTGATATGAAAGCTTTGATATGAAATTAATAAAGTTGTGTTTAAAAAAAATGGCGTGCATACATAATTGTTACTACGTGTGTTTCTTTCAGTGACTGTAACGGTGAACTATGATTTCAGTTGGGGTTTATTTTATTTTTTTGGCCTTGAATATGACCTGGTATTATGTAGAAAATAAGATTTTTAACTGTATGGTCAGTGACTTTTGGACGTAAAGTGTTGAAAAAATTGTTTAATCAGCAATTACTGTAAGACGTTTTGCTGTTCGTGTAAAGGTTGAGAAGAGGTAGACGTCAGTTGTCTCGAGTTTTGCACTTCATAAAGTACATCAAAGCAAAGTTAAAACTGTTACCTTTACTGCCCGAGCCAAATTTACAGCGGCATACTGCGCACGACATACGTCATCCCGTTACTTAATTTGTATACCCATAGTTCAATGTTTGTTTTACAAAGCAAACTTTAAAATTATCAACAGCAAAAAGGCAGCTTTAAGAATTTTTGAATGCATAGTGTACACAGATACTAATACTGATGAAAAACTGTAAAGAAGAACTATCCGTTTTTCTGACACAATATTATTAATAGGTATAGCTAAGAGTTAGAATGCTTACTGTAGCGTTTTTCTGTACAAACCATATTGACATAATTGTTATATTTCAGTTTTTTGGAGGTCTTGGATTAGACCAATTTGTAAGTTAATACAGATCTAGTTTTATTCTGATTTACGCTGTTATTGGTTATAGTTTATCGAACAGTTAATTTGCTTTTTATGACAAGTTTTATACAGTCTGTTGCGTATGGTCGACGTAAGTAAATGATGTGCTCGTATGTTGAACGTGCAATAAGGAAACACCTGGTTTCCGAGATTAGACAATAGCATATGTATCTAAATAGAGAAACTACAGAATATGTATTCCATTAACAGCATTACATAACTATGTGGATGTAAGAGCTATGCTTTGTAAACAGTATGTACGTCCAACGTAAGTGATTTGAACAGCACACATTAACAAAGCAGAGTTATATCAGCCAAAAGCTAAAGCATACTTAGGATTCTTATTTTTCTAAAGGTTGATGTGCATATCTCTAAATCGTTTAACCTCTTGAATCAGGCACGACTCCAAAAATAACCAGCAACGCTTAAATATTAGTTCCGTTAATTTGCGAATGCGACAGAATAAAAGGGTGAATTAACATACATTTTTGAAGTAAATTAAGTCCATAAATCAATCTGCCCCCCCCCCCCCCCCAAAAAAAAAAGTGCCAGTTTCATGAGGTCACAGCAAACTTTTTAGCCAAAATCAAATATGTCAAGAAAGCCACAGAGGACAGGGACAGTTGAGAGTTACATTTGACTTAATTAATTAATTCGCCAAGTAATGTCAGAAGCAGCAGTTGTGTTTTGTGCTGTTTGTGCATCTGCTCTTCTAGTTATTTTCACGCAGGAATGGTCGTGGCCTGTATGATTGACAGGGCAATCCCGTGTGATGTTGCAATCATGGGTGAGTGACAATCCATGCTCATTATCAACTGGCCTGGTGAATATTCATCATATGATCGTACTTTGGCATACCTCTCAACCTGTTAGAGCAAGAAATCTGGAAAAAGCCAGCGATAATGGGGGGACAAAGGCCCCAAAATAGGGACACTTTTTAAATGTTGCTCTTACCAACTTAGAAAACTGATAGAATTACAGGTTTTGCATCAGCATGAATTTTCTGAAGGGTATGAAGTCTGAAACTGAAATGTCTGTCGTTATTTTCCGACACTAATCCTGAATAATTTGCCAGAAAGCCAGAATTTTATGACAAATAGAACAAAAGTTGTTCTTCTTCTATAGGCTTTTCCCAGTTAGGTGTTGCCACAGCAGAACTCTGGTCCGCTAATGATTGGCAGTAGATTTTTACGGTGCCGAGGTGCCAGCCTGACGGCCAACCTTCAACGAAGGCATGCCCATTCACGCATGTCTTTCGAACGCCACTCGACCACAAACAGAACAAAAGTATGAGGCAAAAATCTGGACATTCTGCGAAAATCTAAACAGTTGAGAGGTATGCTTTGGCATTCTTCAAATAGGATCATTCCAAGGGAGTTTTTCAGCATGGAGTTAAACTCAGTATATACAAAGAAGTTATGTCTTACCATAACATTCCATCTGAGTTGTAGATCTTTATTCATTCTTTACATTTAGGACCTCGATTCCGTCCTCGGAACCAATACGGCCATTTCCCAACTCGCGCAAGCCAAAAACTCTCAGCTAAGTACCTATCCACAATGCCCCCCTCCTAGATACTCCAGATCGAGTTTGCCCGCCCTAGGTAAAGATGTAGTAATAGGAAAAGTAGGAGGCTCTGTCTGAGCAGATACCCTAACCAGGAGTACCTGAGGTCCACCAGGAGTCCAGGCAGGGGTAAGGAGGGCAGGAAGTAAAGAATGAATAAAGATCTACAACTCAGATGGAATGTTATGGTAAGACATAACTTCTTTATCTGAAGTTGTAAATCTTTATTTATTCTTTACAGTTAGGACCGAGTCCCTAGCTACTTGAGTCCTGGGTGCCGCTAAGGAAGGATATTCCTGAGCACCATAGAACCAAAAGATGCTTGTCTCCTGGAGGCCAAATCCAATTTGTAATGAGATATGAAGGTATGAGGTCTTGCCCACGTGGCTGCTACTCATATAACATTATATCATCCATAGAAGTTCTGGAATGAAAAGCTACAGAGGTAGTCAGATCTGGTAGAATGAGCCTTTATTCTGGAAGGTAAGGGTAGCTTATTCTGTTGATAGATAAAGGTAATGACATTTCAAAGCCAAGAGGATAAAGTCACTTTGGAAACAGGTTTACCCAATCTGGGTCCTGCAAAGGCCACAAACAATTGATCTGTTTTCCTGAAAGATTTAGTCCTGTCCAAATAACAACGAAGCTGTTGGTGCACATCAAAGGTTTGCAAAAGGTACTCCCCTCTATTAGAATGCCTTGGGAAGAAAACTGGCAGGTCAATAGCTTGATTAATGGAAAAAACAGAAATGACCTTGGGCAAGAAGGAAGGGTCAGTATGAAAGGACACCCTATCTGTGTGGAAGATCAAGTAAGGACTCTTTACACTCAAGGCCTGCAGCTCAGATACTCTTCTCACTGAGGTGAGTGCTACTAGAAGTATGGTTTTCCAAGACAAAAATTTCAAATCACATAAATCAAAGGGCGAGCCTGTAAGAGATTGAAGCACTAGAGTCAAGTCCCAGGGATCTAAGGGAGGCTTGACCGGAGGTTTAACATGTAATACTCCCTTCAAAAAAGTCTTGCATAGGTGGTGTGACATAACTGAAGAATTTTCAAGACCATTATGAAAATTGGCGATAGCTGCTAAATGTACAGTGATCGTTGAAGCTGAGGCTCCTGCATGCAGAAGAGTAGTCAGGTATTGCAGAATCTTTTGAATAGGCATAGAGAAAGGGTCTAAGTTCTGGTATTTGGCCTAAATAGAGAACCTAGTCCATTTACTAGAATAAACCTTTCTAGTGGAAGGTTTGTATGAGGCCAGAAGAATTTCACGAACAGGAAATGGGATGTCAGGCAGTTGCAAGTGGAGGAACCAGGCTGTGAGCTTGAGACTGTGCAGGTTCGAATGAATCAATCCCTAAGGATGGGATAACAGGTCCTGGGAATGATCCAGGATCCATGGGCTGTGAATCAGATGAGGCCATAGAAAAGGGAACCAGACTTGACATGGTCAGTAGGGAGCAATGAGGATCACTTTGCTTTTCAACCTTTGAGCTTTCTGGAGAAATTTTGGGATGAAGAGAAATGGGGGAAAGGCATACAGAAGACCCGGAGGCCAATTGTGCTTTAGATTGTCCCTCGATGGTTCCCCCTGAGGGAAAATCAAGGCAAAAGAGCTCCTGCATTTGTAATTCAAGGGGGAAACAAACAGGCTGCAGCAAGGCTTGCCCCAATGTTGGAAGATGCGAGCTGCTATTAAAGGATTGAGGGGCAATTTGTGAGGCATTAGGATGTTCCTGCTCAGATTATCTGCAATAAGGTTGGAACTCCCGGGAATGTGCGTTGCTATAAGAAAGCGATTGGAAGCTATCGCCCAGTGCCAAATCCTCATGGCTTCCCAACACAGGGGGTAAGATCTGGTTCCACCTTGCTTGTTGATATACCAGATGACTGACATGTTGTCTGACTGAACTGCAATGGTCCCCAAAGGCAGGGATGCATGGAACGCTTGCAACGCTAAGAGAACTGCCCTCAGTTCCATGACATTTATGTGCAAGTTTACATTTCTCCTACATTTCTCAAACTCGCTGTTGAATCTATAGCCTATCATATATCCATTCTTATTAACAGATCTATACAAGAGGCTACAGTTCCTACTATCTGAAAATCCTTCTATACTATTCCACTGCATAAAGGTGGCAACTCCACTGATCCATCTAACTATCGTCCCATTGCTATTCTTTCTCCCATCTCCAAGTTGCTCAAAAAATGCATACATTCACAACTTCTCAACCATCTCCTCCAACACAACCTTTTCACTCCCACTCAGCATCGTTTCCGTCCCCACCACAGCACATCTACCGCCCTCAGTTTCTCACCCTATACTACTTTCTAAATTATCTAACATCAACCTGTTTTCTCCCCCCCTTGCTTGATTCTCCAGCTATCTCACAGGTAGGCAGCAATCTGTCAAATGGCTCTCCTCCTGCTCTCCCTTTATATCTGTTCCAACAGGTGTTCCTCAAGGCTCTATCATGGGTCCCCTCTTATTTAATATCTTTACAAACGAACTATTCACCTCTTGTAGACAATCTTCTCTTATACAATATGCAGATGACTATACACTCATCTCAATCTCCAGTAGTATCACAGACCTTCTCACCCTTACTCAAAACTCCTTTCTATCCACAGAGAAATGGCTATCTGACAATCTGCTTATCCTTAACCATAAGAAGACCAAGCTCCTGCTCTTTCTCCCCTGCTCTTTTTCCAATCACAAATCTACATTTACCATAACATCCTCTAACAACACAATCATAAAACCTGAATCACAGACTAAACTGTTAGGCGTCATTATAGATGACAAGCTCAAATTTAACTTACACTTACTGGAAGGAATAAAAAACACACCAGAAACTTGGCTTGCTCTATTGTAACAAATGATTTCTTACTCCAAATGCTAGACTCTGCCTAGCTCAATCCTTCCTCCTGCCCACACTTCTCTACGCAGCCCCAATACTAACCAATATACAAGTTACTACCATGAACAATCTGCAACAAACTTACCATAAAATTGCAAGATTCATTACTAACTCCCCCTACAACTCCCATCACTGCCTTGCCTTGAACTCATTACAATGGTTCGAATTCCCTCAACTACTACTACTTTCTCAATTTCAAGTTATTCACTCCATTCTATACAGGCCTTCATCCTGTCCAGCTCTCACTACTCTTGTATCTACCTATACCCCTTCTAGAACCCTCTGCATCTCTAACCAACAACGTCTGAATGTAGACCATCCAAAGAAGAACACAGGCAAACTGCAATATAACTGCTCTATAGCCCACACTTGGAACAAGCTTCCTCTGAACATCCGCTCCATCATACACCCTGCACATTTTAAAAAGGAACTCAAACATTATCTTCTCAACACTAAATCATATCCCTGCTTAGAACCTACCTGATATGTCCCCTTTATACAAATGGTGCTCCTTTCCTCTGAACTCTTGAAAGCACCTATATCTTCATACAAAGCCTATGCAATAAATTCTGATTCACTTATATATCTCTTATTTGATCACTTGTATATAACTTGTTTTTTGTACATAAAAAAAAAAAAAAAACATTAGGGGTTCATATACTCATTTCTTTGAGAAAACCCTCTTGCTGTAATTTGAATATGTTTGAGTCATAATTTGTATTATGGAGTTATAATTGGTTATGGTACTTTTTATGCTTTGTTACTTATGTTATCCTAATTGTTTTTGTAATTGGAGCTTTTCTCCTCGGGTCTCCACTGAAAACGGGCTCATGCCCAGCTGGACTAACCCAGTTAACAAATGTCAAATAAATAAAATAAATAAATAAAGTTGGCCTCAAGGGGGGTCCAGGTGCCTTGGACAGTCTTTCCCTGGAAATGTCCCCCCCACCCTAATAGAGAAGCATCCGTGGTCACCGTGGCCGTGGGTTGGGGAAGACAGAACGGTCGACACCAAAGATTCTTTTGTGGCTCCACCAACCATAGCATTTCCTCCTTGCAACAGTTCATAAGGCATATCATGTGGTTGAGTGGGTGGGATAACAATGACCATTGTGTGGAGAGGAGCCACTGCAGGATTCTCATGTGCAGACTCACCAGTGTTACCAAAGTAATGGCAGCTGCCATGGAGCCCAAGAGTTGCAGTACAAGATGTGCTGGTACAAACATGTGAGGAAGAAGGTCTTGAATTTGGTGTCTTATTTTCAAAAGTCTGTGAGGGGGAAAAAAAGCTTGACAGGATGTTGTGTTGAAGACTGCTCCAATAAATTCCAGTGTCTTTGTTGGAGATATCTGAGATTTGTTTTTGTTGATTGTAATCCCTAAGCAGAGAGCGAGATCTTGAGTGTAAGAGAGGCTGTGGGCTAGGAGATTCCTGGTCGGAGTGGTAAGGAGCCAGTTGTCTAGATAGGGAAAACCTGGAATCCTTGTAGTCGAAGATGAGCTACCACAACTGCCATACATTTGGTGAATACTCGGGGGGGCTGTTGAGAGACCAAATGGCAGTGCCCTGAACTGGTAGTGATTGGCTCCCAGCTGGAAGCAGAGAAACCTCCGGGAGCAGTGATCCATTTTTATGCGGTAGTACACATCCTGTAGATCTATAGAACACATCCAACTGTCCCTCCCTTGGAAGGGAAGAATGGACTGTACTGTGACCATCTGTAATTTTTGAGGTTTGATAAATTTGTTGAGGAGGTTGAGATCCAGGATTGGTCTCCAGTCCCCTGTCTTTTTTGGCACTAAAAAGAACCTTGAGTAAAACCCGGATCCTGTCTGTTCTGGTGGAACTGGTTGGATGTCTCTTTTTCTGAGCAGTTTTTCTTTTTCTAAGGCTGCTAATCCCCTCTGAGTGGGTGGTACATCGGGTATTCATTGGACTGGTCTGGGAGTTAGGTCGAAAGGTATTTGGTAGCCTCTGGATATTATTCTCTGCAACCCAAACATCGGTAGTAATAAGATGCCAGGCTGCTAGATGCAGAGAGAAACGACCCCCGACTGCTTCCAGAGGAAAGCAGTCAGGCAGTTGCTCGGGAGCGCTGGTAGGGTCTGCTGGAGAAAGAATCTCTGGCTCCCTGGTTATGCGGACCCCCTCTACCCCAAAAAGGGGCATCTTCCATATGAGTAGCCCCATCTGCCCCAGGGGGGATTGCTCACCACGAGTGTCATGAAAGGATCCTTGGGATTTCTTGAACCATATCTTTCTCCCCTTCTGGTTTCTGGAGTAGGGTCTCTGGGGGTTGGAAAAGCATATGTCCACAGCAGACAAGGTCTTCCATCTTTCTCACTACATGCAAGTGCACCACGTACCTTGGGTCCAAAAAGTGCAGATTTGTTGACAGGCACATTAACGAAAGAGGATTTAAAAGGGTCTGTGAAATCATACAACAGCATCCAAGCATTACATCTCATGACAACACCAGATGCAGCTGCTCGAGCTGCCCCCCTTGGCGGTATGAGATATCAAATGCATCGAGGAGTTCAAAATGGATTCAAGGGTAGCTAGCTGTAAGACAACAGTGTCATGCACCTCATCAGGCAGTACCCCCAACAAAGAGGAAGCCATTTCAGAAATTAGGTCTCTTTGGAGGAGAGTAAAATGGGCCAGATAATTCAGCGACCGAATGGCGAAGGTCGCTGAAGTATAAGTCTGCTTCCCTAGTCTGTCCATGGTCCAGGATTCCATATTTGGAAGATGAACAGTGGAACTATCTTCTGCCAGTTCCCTCTTGGTGGCCACCGCCATGACCATAGAATCAACTGTTAGCTGCTTGGACCAGTGGAGCTGGTCTTTAGGTGTAGATAAAATTTTGTACGGCCTCCGGGGTGCAGGTTCTACATTGTCCGGGGCCTTCCAGGCATGCTGCACAATTAGTTTAACCAGATCATCTGCTGGTGGAGTTACCCAGGAAGTAGATGGCTGGGCACAGAAGGCCTACAGAAACACCGATTCCTCAGAAGAAGGGTTTGAGGACTTACACTCCCCCCACTGTTTGAGGATTTCAAGAATGTCTCCAAATGAAATGTCATCTGAGGGAGAACGAGGGGACTCTTCCCCTTCATTTCAATCAGTGTCTTCTGTGATAGATTCCTCCGGGGATTCAAAGTGCTTTCTCTTGCACTATTTCTTCTGGGGTGGCTCTCCAGTAGGATCTTCTGAAGAAGACTCCAGAGAAGGAAAGGGTTTCCCTTCACAGGGGGTTCTGATCCTGGTGTCCTAAGGGCTGGTTGTGAGCCTTTGGAGTGAAGGACCCTATCCATCACCTGTACAGCAGGTGCACCCGAGCCCAGTTTCAGTTGATGGGTGACGAGAGAACTGGGAACTGTCGGAACTGTGGACATAGATGGTGCCAATGAGAAAAAAGGTGCTGGATTAGGTACCAAGGTATGGACAGTCAAAGCACCACTCCGAGAAAGCATTGGCTCCATTGTAGCTGATACTGCAAAGGTGAAGGGTGCAGACAGGGGAGGCACTGCTGTCGGAGCCGCAACAGTATGTACCAAAGCAGGTGCTGGGGGAGGATTAGCAGGGGAAGTTGAGATAGAAGATCCTGAGCCGGGGGGATGGAAGATCTAGCTGGAATGGGCAATCCCCTAGCTACCAGAAGCTGGTCCACAACCCGCACTAGGTCTAGCTCAGAAAAACTCCTAGTGGATCTAAAAGAGGCTGCAGAAGGGGAATCAGGTCTTTCTAGAAAGGGACTAAACAGCTGCCCTAAGAAAGGATCATAAGTAGGAGAATATCTTGTCCTTGGCAGGTAATCGAATTTTGGAGCCAATGGAGCTGAAGAAACTGTCAACACCATGGCTGGGGATGGTGCCAAGGCATGTACAGTCAATGGAACCCATGGAGCTGAA
The DNA here is from genome assembly GCF_019279795.1 of Protopterus annectens. Taxonomy (NCBI): domain Eukaryota; kingdom Metazoa; phylum Chordata; order Ceratodontiformes; family Protopteridae; genus Protopterus; species Protopterus annectens. The sequence continues at coordinate 86,125,215 of NC_056736.1, read as the reverse complement.
GAAGCTGTCGGCACCATGAATGGGGATGGTGCCGAGACATGTACAGTCATCGGAGCCCATGGAGCCAAGGAGACTGTCTGCACCATGGACAGGGATAGAGCCAAGGCATGAACAGTCATTGGAGCCAATGTAGGAGCCAAAGATGGCACCAAAGTCAGTGGTGCTGTGTTTTGAACTGAGATAGGAGTGAATACCATGGTCGGCACCGAGGGAGAGGACACAGATCCTGGTGCTGAAGACATCTGCGCTGAGGACGCTGGTAAAGCACAGAGCTGATTTGGTTCCATAACTGATGGAGATGCAGGAACTGAGTGACTCCATTTTTCCTTATATTTTTTGGTCTTAGGAGGGGGTGAGACCTCCGATCCAGATAGAGCCTCCAAGAAAGGTATCTTGAGTAAACCTTTTAAAATAAGTTTATTTTTATATTCTGCTAGTGTCCGATTAGAAAAACCAGCACAAATGTCACAATCAGCTTTCAAATTATCCACACCTAAACAGTAGACGCAACGAACATGTGTATCTGAGTTAGGCATCTTACGTCTACATTTGTCACACTGTTTAAAACCCAACTTAACTTTGTCTGACATGGCAAATGAAACAATACTATCCTGTAGAAAAATTTAAGGAAGAAATAGCAGTGGAGTTATGTTAAAGAATACCACTAGTAAAAGGGGCCTGTCAAAGACAGGAGAGAGGGACAGTCAAAATAGGTAAAAAATTAAATTACCAAGAAAAAGGGTAGGAAATAGGCCTAGGTTATAGATGACAGTGATAAAAGACTAACTTGACTAAAAATGTTGAAATTTAGAAGAAAAACTATCATTAAAAACAACAAATTACTACTTAGCTTAAGAGAGATAGCTAACATGTCTGACTAGGAACATGGCACATGAGATCTGGAGTATCTAGGAGAGGGGCATTGTGAGTAGGTTCTTAGCTGAGAGTTTTTGGCTTGCGTGAGCTGGGAAACGGTCGTATTGGTTCCGATGACAGAACCGAGGTCCTAACTGTAAAGAATAAATAAAGATTTACAACTTCAGATTATATGTTTGTACAGGAATTGCTTTAGTAGGGGGGGGCATGCCCCCCTGCACCCCCATATTTCTTTACTACATTTGTTTTTAGGAATTGGTTTTGGGGGGACCAGGCCAGCCCCCTGGCCTGCACCCCCCATGTTTCTTTAATATACTGTTGAGCAGTAATTGCTTTGGGGGGGTGCTTGCCACATTAGAGAAGCAGCATACAAGTGCACTTTTCTACTAGATGTCACAGCTGCTTAGGTTCATGCCTTTTGTGAGTTGCATTCAGGTTGTAGTGAGAAGTGCACGGCATTTAGTGTTTGCAATGTACAGTATTGCATAGTATTGGTGTACAGTGAACAGTGATAGAATGGCAGATGAATCATTGTTAAAGCGTACTTTTTATAATATATTGCATTCTGTTTCTGTTTTTTTTTTTTATGTTTCTGTTATGTAGGTAACCCCAACAGCTAACATGCGCATACATTTCAACATTCTACACTTCAGATTTACATACCGCAACACTTACAGCAGCGCCCAGATTCAACTATTTAGAAAGTCTTGCATATTCATTCTAATGGCGAAGGTCTTCACATGTTTATTCAGAGTAATACTAATAAAAAACAGTCATACGCAGGGTGGTGGGAGGAGTTTGGGCGGTCCTTGCTACTGCACATCTGGTAGGGTAGTGTTCTAATACAAAACCATTTATTTGACAAGTTAATCATTTCCATGCTGGTGTCTGAGAGGACTAAACGTCTAAAGAACCATCTGCTGACTCTCTCATGTATTTGTTTCCTCAAGGCTGTCAACTATTCTCTAACTTGCCTTACTGAATTTTTGTCTTCCTGCATAGTTTCAACTTGCAAACTCAGACTTGTTGTAGCTAAGAGACATTCTAAAATATTGCTTGCTTTGTATAGAGGACAGCACCCTTAAAGAAGCATTTTCTCTTCTGCTCTATTTATTTATTTGCGATACGTTAAAGCATACCTCTGAAAATGTCCATCTTTATGAGTAACTTTCCTCATTTTGAGTTCTTAATTAGATGATGGTTCCTCGCAGTTCCACGGTGAAAAGGTATTGCATGGTATTGTATTAGTAAAGTACCTCGCAGACCGGTCTGCGCAGAAGTGGGCGTGACCCTCCATTAATATTCCAAAACATGCATGCTGATTGGCCAGCGTGCCCACTGTAAATCACACAATATACCAATGGAAAAATGTCTGGTCGCTCAAACTTTTTTCCCTTGGTATAAGGTGTCAAAAACTTTTTTTAATAAAAAAAAAACAAACAAAAATAAAACAAAACAAAACAAACAAAAAAAACGAAGCAACAGAGACTTTCTTTTCTTCGTTGCTTCTGTTTCAAAGCATTGATGTACTGGGTATGCATGAGAATGCAAGTCCCATACGCATGTGCAGTACATCAACACAAGGAAGCAGTATACCACCACCAGTGGAAGAACAGTAAAGCGCTGTTATACAAAGACATTATTTAAGAAAAGTAAGTTTTTTTCTTAAATAATGTCATTGTATGATAGAAATAACCAACTCTGTTGTTGTGGTATATTGAAAATGTACCCACGGTTGGCTTTATTATTTTTGCCCTCGTGATTAAACCACACCAACCGTCGACACATCTGCAATATACCACACCACATCATCGGTGTTAGAGATTATGAATATAAGGCTGAAATTAATTCTGTTGTAAATATGCTGAAAGATAAAGAATAGAATAAAAAGTTTGCTTGAATATATGTATAGAGTTTAGCAATGTAAAATGTGCATTCATACTGTATGTATAACAGACAGGCTTCTCTTCACAACATCAGAAAGAAAAAGCCTAACAAAGCAATATTGGAAAGCAAGCATTACATGTTTTTCTCATATTTGCAGAACAAATATCTATTAACAGACATCCTTTTTTATTAACTCAGCAATACGTGATGTTTTTTCAGAAGGAATAGAACAGACATTTCCTTTCATACTTCTGTTATACTGATTGCGTGCATTTGTGCATTTTCACATCAGCAGAACTGCTGACAGATCAATAGAAAAGTCTAAAAACAGACATTATGTGACTTCCCACAGAAGGCCAAAAAAGATACCAAGAGTTAATAACATCATCTATGTGCGTGACTAACACTCTATATAACTATTATAGTGGTTCAGTTATGTGAGAAAGGGACAGAGAGAGGTATTTTGTAGAAGTCATCATTCATATCTGTAATGAAGGAAAACTTTGTAAATATATGCTACAAACTAACAGAAATAGTGTGTGTCATTTGCTATAAAATAAGTTATTTGTAACTGTGCTTATAGCTGCAAAATATATTTCTTTATCAGTGTGCAATTTGAAAGGCTTGGTGCTTTAAACAGACTACAGACGGAGTCATGCAAAGCTCTGTGACTTTGATTTCAGCATCAGTACTTTATGCTCACTTCACTGTCAACCAGGATGTTAATGGGCAGTTCAGAGACATGAACACAATGTTATGATTAAAATGACATTGAAACTGTATATTTTTGGCAGTGTATAAATGCTTGGAGTAGCACATAGTTCCTGTCTCTTACAGATATTAATCTATCTCTAATCATTTGATATAAAATAATCGATAAAAGTAAAGAGTTAATTCAACAGGTGCAAAGAGATAATAAAAGAGTACTAAGTTATAAATTAATTTCTGTGATTGCAAAAGAATAAATTGATCAAGTTAAAAAAATAAAACTAAAGCAGACACAGCTCATAACCAATAAAATATTTTCACAGAATGGTCTGCAAAAGAAAAAAAGTTGTTAAATACATTCAGTTTTGGCAGTAATACTTGATAATAATTGTATTAACTATGTAAAATTGCATTTTGACTTGTATCAAAAGAGGACTAGAGGTTTTGTTTCTTAATGTGTTTTCTATATAAAATGATTTGAGTATGTTTTAAAAAAGAGGGAATTTTATTAGAGATTATGAATATAAGTCTGAAATTAATTCTGTTATAAATATGCTGAAAGATAAAGCATAGAATAAAAAGTTTGCTTGAATATATGTATAGAGTTTAGCAATGTAAAATGTGCATTCATACTGTATGTATAACAGACAGGCTTCTCTTCACAGCATCAGAAAGAAAAAGCCTAACAAAGCAATATTGGAAAGCAAGTATTACATGATTTTCTCATGTTTGCAGCACAAATATCTATTAACAGACATCCTTTTTTATAAACTCAGCAATACGTGATGTTTTTTCAGAAGGAACAGAACAGACATTTCCTTTCATACTTCTGTTATTCTGATTGTGTGCATTTGTGCATTTTCACATCAGCAGAACTGCTGACAGGATAATAGAAAAGTCTAAAAACAGACATTATGTGACTTCCCACAGAAGGCCAAAAAAAGATGGCAAGAGGAAATAACATCATCTATGTGCATGACTAACACTCTATATAACTATTATAGTAATTCAGTTATGTGAGAAAGGGACAGAGAGAGGTATTTTGTAGAAGTCATCATTCATATCTGTAATGAAGGAAAACTTTGTAAATATATGCTACAAACTAACAGAAATAGTGTGTGTTGTTTGTTATAAAATAAGTTATTTGTAACTGTGCTTATAGCTGCAAAATATATTTCTTTATCAGTGTGTAATTTGAAAGGCTTGGTGCTTTAAACAGACTACAGATGGAGTCATGCAAAGCTCTGTGACTTTGATTTCAGCAGTAAACAGCACAGCAAGACTGTGTGTCTTAGGAAGACTTTGGATCCAGCACAGCATAGCAGAGAGCGAAAATTAAAATACATTTTTCAGTTTGTAATTGCTTAAATATTTCTTTTCCTTTTTTTTTTGCATAAGATGTGAGGGGCTCCCCCACAAATTAAATATACCAACTCTGAGATTGTACTACCTTGAGGAAAGTGCTAAACTACGAATAGATATAAGACAACGAATATTCATACGTTGCCGCCATTGGCATGGATATTACTTTACTTTCACTGATTGTTGGATGGTGAGTGGGGTTTAAGCAGAACTTGCTATATGTTTGGGAAAATTAAGGGGAAAATTGAGCTGATGTAGTTTAATATGAATGGCTTGCCTACATAGTTGTTACAACAGTCACTGTAACAGTAAATCATAACATCAATTTGGATTTTGTTGTGGACTTGATTGCATCCTGTTGGTGAGTTGAAAATCTATTTGTTATTGTCAGACAAGAGTACTAGCTGTATAAACTGTTTTATAAAAAGCTGTTATAAGTATTGTATACAATATTAACACCTATGTCTTTAACTGCATTACATTTTATCACTGATCTTATGCGTTATCTAATATCATTGCTATTATAGCTATCGCTAATCCTGTATTTCCCCTCTCTCCTATCCTAAACACTTTTTCACTCTCCTTCTATTACACCTATATTGTTTCTAACCTCAATTATTTCTTTTTGTTCATGTAAACTATCTGTAGCCTCCAACTCGTGTCCCAAAACAAATTAATAGCCATCTAACTTAGCAGTTCTCAGCAAAGTGCCCAGCGGTTTCCCTCTTGGCAAACAACTCCTCCACCTCCATCTGACAGCCTGTGGTCTTATACCTGACACTTAATCTCAAAGTATGTCTTAAATAAGATGTTTTTTCTTAATGTTTATCTGCTAAAATATTCTGCCGTACTGTACTGAAAGAAGGGCTTTTAAAACCATCAGAACCTGCCCCCCCAAAAAGACATGATACTACATCTAATAACTAGCACGCAACTCATTTATAATACCTCTTTACAAATAGTAGATAAAGAAACTTTCATCCTTTGTATACTGTTTATCCTCTTCTAATTTATTTTGGCATCCAGCGAAAGCTCCCTAAAGGTTTATCCTTCCCCTTCTATTTTACAGTTCCCCAGTTTATTTTAAATGCTCAGGAACACTAGAATTTTTTCATACCCAGTGACTGTTTTTTTTTTGGATTGCAAAAGCCTTCGACGGGTGTAATCTCAGTTCCCTTTTTATCCCCACCAATGAAACCACTAATGAAAATGCATTAATTCCTCCATTCTTTATACAGCCATTATCCCACCTCCCTAGTATTTAAACTTTTGAAAATAAGACCATGCTCTCTCTGCTGATAATCTTCCATCTGAATATCTAAAACTAGCAGTTGAAGCAATAGCCTATCTGGTTACAATTCTTATAAACCAGTCCATCTCAGAACCATATGTCCCTCAACTCTGGAAAAGATCCATTATTACTCCATTACATAAAGGAGGTAATACTAATGACCTGTCAAATTATCAGCCAATCTCTATACTCTCACCACTATCAAAAATCTTAGAAAACTGTGTGCATTCCCTCTGTGACAATGATCTCCTTGCACCCACCCAACATAGATTTCGTCCAGCAGATAGCACTACCACAGCCCTACTGTCATTCATCAATACTGTGTATAAAGCTCTTGATGCGGGACTATCAACTTCAGTACTCTTATTAGACCTGTCAAAGGCTTTCAACACAGTATCACACCGTAAGCTGATTCAACAACTAGAGCAACTGGGATGCTCTTAATATTCCCTAACATGGTTTTTCAGCTACCTCAATAACAGAAAACAATCTGTCATATGGCAAAATAATCTATCTGAATACCTGGAAAATAACACAGGAGTGCCCTAAGAATCTATCCTGGAGCCTCTGCTTTTTAACATTTTCATAAATAACCTTTACAAGGCCTCCCAACAAAGTACACTTTTCCAATATACCGAGGATTCCACTTTCATCTCTTCTTCTAGCAATTTCTCTAACCTCCTTAGAACTACACAAAACACCTTTATGTCTATAGAAACTTGGCTAAATGACACTTAATTACTTCTAAACACTCAAAAAATAAACGCATACTATTCTCAACAATACCACCAACTCCAGACTTTAAAATTTACTCACAAAACAATACAAAAATCGAACTACTGAAGACAGCTAAATTACTAGGCATAACTATTGATGACAACTGTTTTGGGCTGATTTCTATCCCTTTCAACTTTCTAAGTTAAAAACCTGTGTTTGTGTGGGTTTGTGCTTGTTTTAGCTTGGCGGATCCTGTTTGGGCATCCTGCAGACTACTACAGCACCAGAAATGAGAAGGAGAGACTTTTTGCTGATCTAAGTACCTTTTCTGGCTTTCTCTTAGCTGTTTTTGGTAATCGCACTTTAAAAATCCATTTTTAATATGGTTCTGTGGTATTTCTGCTGCATTTTACTGTTTAATCATTTTACTTTCTGTGCACTTGATTTATCTGCTTAAAAGTTAAAATTTAAACTGAATTTAGTACTGTAGGCATCACACTAAAGTACAACAGCCTTTTCTGTGCATTTTTACTGTTTTAATTGCTTTTTGCTGTTTAATTTCTTAAAAAAAAAAAAAATACTATCTGTACTGCTCGTTTCCCACCCTTTCCTATACTAGAATAGTCTAGATCCCAGATCTGCTGGTTTCAGGACTTTAGTCTATGTTTCTGAGTGGTTCAGACCTTGTTGTGGTAGTGGGAGGTCCTTCTGCTTATCAGTGAGAGTGGTAAGCATTAGAACAGCCTATCTGTCACAAGAGGAGTGGTTTCCAGCTCTGAAATTAACCTTATTGACTGTTTTGGGCTGATTTCTATCCCTTCCAACTTTCTGAGTTAAAAACCCATGTTTGTGTGGGTTTCACGCTTCAGTTTTTTCCCTTAGAACTAGCCAGAGTCTTAATTTTAGCACTTGAATCTGCTTTTTCATGTTCAGCACTGGTTCAGAACTGTTATAAGCACTAAATAGCTGCAAATTACTACAGCAGTCAATCTTCCTAATTACCTAATGGTTAACAGTTTTTTGTACTTATCTTCCTCAGTTGCTTAAAGGAAAACAGCTCTAGTACTTACTTCCCTCACTTGTCTAGAGGAAAATAGTGATCACCCAGGTATGTCCAAGGGACAGCTCCCAGTGTTCTCTTACCCAGGCATGTCCAAGGGACAGCTCCTGGTGTTCTCTTACCCAGGCATGTCCAAGAGGCAGCTCCCGGTGTTCTCTTACCCAGGCATGTCCAAGAGACAGCTTCCGGTGTTCTCTTACCCAGGCATGTCCAAAGGACAGCTCTTGGTGTTCTCTTACCCAGGCATGTCCAAGGGACAGCTCCCGGTGTTCTCTTACCCAGGCATGTCCAAAGGACAGCTCCCGGTGTTCTCTTACCCAGGCATGTCCAAGGGACAGCTCCCGGTGTTCTCTTACCAGGCATGTCCAAGAGACAGCTCCCGGTGTTCTCTTACCCAGGCATGTCCAAGAGACAGCTCCCGGTGTTCTCTTACCCAGGCATGTCCAAGGGACAGCTTCCGGTGTTCTCTTACCCAGGCATGTCCAAAGGACAGCTCCCGGTGTTCTCTTACCCAGGCATGTCCAAGGGACAGCTCCCGGTGTTCTCTTACCCAGGCATGTCCAAGGGACAGCTCCCGGTGTTCTCTTACCCAGGCATGTCCAAGAGACAGCTCCCGGTGTTCTCTTACCCAGGCATGTCCAAAGGACAGCTCCCGGTGTTCTCTTACCCAGGAATGTCCAAGAGACAGCTCCTGGTGTTCTCTCCTGTCTACCTGATGAATCTGGGCATCTTGGGGCAATGTAGAAATTGTCTCATGTACATTGACAACCCTCTCCTCCTACCACCCAATGCTATAACCTGTGAGAGATGCATTTATCTAGCCAAACTGGAGGCAAAGCTCTCTCAACCCAAGACTGAACTTGTCAGTCAAGAGGAGAAGGTAAACACTTGCACCACACCACACTCATCACATAGTCCCACTAAACCTACACTACCAAAACCCACACATAGATACACAAAAACATTCATGCTGGTCTTAATAATAATCTGCACAAGCAACAGAGACCTCCAAAGCAGAAACACAAGCAACCTTCACCCCTCAACACAACCCAAAAGACACACAACCCACAGACTCAGTGTGCCACTTAACCACAACCCATAAGGTAAAACAACGTACCCAGCACATTAGTCATAAGTGACTATAGTCAGGCGCACTGATTTTCCACTCACCAGACTAGACAAGGAGAAGGTTACTGTTAGCTGCCTGTTGGGTGCCAGGATCCTCCACATAACCCATGCACTCAGGTCACTCCACAAAAAGTACAAATATGGCTCAGTCATTGTCCATGTTGGTGTGAACGACCTGAGACATACCTCCCTGGACTACATGAAAAGAGACATGGAAGAGCTCTCCGATCTTGTAATCCAAGCAGGTATAACTCTAGCCCTGAGTAGCATCCTACATTTACCCAGAATGATAACACAGTACAAGGACAAAATGATTGACCAACAATTGGCTAAGCTTCTGGTGTCATTCTAAGGGGATCCAGTATCTGTCTGCTGGGATGATATGGCCTGCACCTGTTGCCCCTGGGATTCCGGATACTGGCTAAGGTTCTTGCCACCCCTATAGTGCCTTTTTTTGGCAAGGTTCAAATGACAAACCCACCACCGTAACAGGTACAGGCAAACAAAAACTGTGGGTAATGCTACTCAAAGCTAGAAGTCTAAATCTCAAAATGCACTCACTCAAGGAACTCCTTAAAATGGAGAACATCGATATCTGTGCTGTGACTGAAACCTGGTTCAAGGCTCCAGAGAGCATCCCTGCATTACCAGGCTGTAACTCATACCACACCCTCCAGCCATCTAACCTGGACTGGAACACCAAACGCGGAGGTGTGTCCATATTCATTAAGGATATCCACACCTCCAGGCTAGTTGCCCAACATAATGCATCTGAAATTATCCAAGTTCAACTAACTCTGGGCAAAACTGCAATCCAAATTGTAGCTTGCTACAGATCCCCCACCATGCCCCAGGACTCCCACTCCTCTTTTCTTGATATACTGGAAAATATTAGGGTTCAAGCAAACACCCTAATAACGGGTGAGTTCAACTACCCCACCATTAATTGGGAAAGCTACTCATGTACCAACTCTTTCACTCAACACTTAGAATTCATAAACTCCAATGCCCTGGATCAACTTATCCACGCCCCCACCAGGGGCAACAATATCCTAGACCTAGTCATTACTAACATGAGTGACCGGTGTTCCACACCTGTAGTCATCTCCTCGTTGGTCAGATACGACCATAAGCTAATCACCATAGATATCCACATCCACCCCACCCCCCATTAAGGAAACCACTGTAAAAAATTTCTCCAAAGCCAACTTCATGTTTCTTAAGACAGAAGTGGCAAACTTCACAACATCCATGCAGATGGGCAATACAGTTATGACTGCAGAATCCTATACAAATGCACTTTATAAGCACGATTGTGCTATCCCTAACAGAACCAAGACACTATCCTCCAAAAAAGGAAGCCAATCTGGTGGTCCCCTGCTATAAACAAACTCTACAACAGAAGGAAGAAACTGTTGCAGAAGAGAAGAAAATCCCATGAGTGGAGGAGCTCCCTGGTCAGCCTCAGTAAGAAACTGAGATCCCTCATAAAATCCTCCAAATCTAGCTATGAAAACAAGATTGCCACTGATTCCAAGGACAACCACAAAGTGTTCTATAGCTATGTCAAGAATCTCAATGGCAACACCCAGGTCTGTTCTGAGTTACAGCACAATGGCACAAAAATTACAGAACCAACTGATATTGCCAACATCCTGGCTGATAGGTTCAGTGCTAAATTTACCCCCCCCTCTCACCCCCCAAAGGGCCCATATATATACTGGAAGAATCCAGACCCCCCTGCAATCACAACTGCAGAGGTAAAAACTGCACTCTCTAAAGCCAAGAACACAGCTTCCATGAGACCGGATAACATCCCAGGCTGCATTCTACATGAACTTCAGAATGAACTAGCCCCCCACCTAAGTACCATGTTCAATCATAGCCTCACATCAGGCTTTGTACCCACTGAATGGCGCACAGCAACAGTTATACCACTCCACAAAGGGGGAGCCACCACAGACCCTGGGAACTATTGCCCTATTGGCCTGATGAGCCTGGTCTGGAAGGCCATGGAATGTATCATCATGGAACTCATAAACAAAGACATAGGTAACCTCCAAACTCTGGACCCCACCCAGTTCGGGTTTGTGAAAGGCAGATCATGCCTCCTGAACCTGATCAACTTCTTTGAAACAGTCACCAAAGCCGTAGACGAGGGTAAGGCAGTTCACACAGCCTATATTGACCTTGCCAGGGCTTCAACACCATCCCCTATTCTGGAATTATAGATAAACTCAATAAACTGGGTATAAATCCATACATCACAAGATGGGTTGCCAACTAGCTCACTGACAGAACCCACACTGTAAAAGTTGCAGACTCCATATCTGACTTCAAACCAGTGACACATGGAGTACCACAGGGTTCAGTCCTGGGTCCTCTCCTGTTTGGTATCTACTTCTCTGAAGTAAGGGCTAACACAGAGGGCCTCTGGCTGATGAAGTTCACAGATAACTGCAAACTAGGTGCCATAGTTGAGTGCCCAAACGATGTGGACATCCTACAGAAGGGCCTCACTGAAACAGATGCCTGGTGTCAGAGCCATGACCTCAAGCTAAATGCCAAAAAGTGCATTGTCATCCCCATTGGTAAAAACTCTGTTCCCATGAACTACCACATAGGCAGCAGTCCACTTAACGCTGAAGGTGTGATAAGAGACCTTGGGACTCAGGTGGACAGTAGTCTCTCCTTTGATAATAACATCACCACAGTAGTCAGGAAATCCTTCTACATGGCACACCTCATCATGAAAGGGTTCTCATCAAGGAAAAAATAGGTCATTTTTTTCCCCTCTACTCAACACTCATTAGACCAATTATAGAGTACAATGCCCCTTTTGGAATGTACCTCACAAAACATCTGCAGCAGCTGGAAAGGCCACAGAAGTACCTCACAAAGAGGATTATGGGCCTCAAACAGATGTCCTACACTGACCATCTCAAAAAACTCCAGCTTTACTCCGTAGCATATCGCCTACTCCGAGGTGATCTTTGCTTAACATATAAAGCTATGTCAAACCCAGAGCTGTTGGACATGCTACACCTAAAGAAATCCCAATCCCTCCGGCATACATGCTGTAGGGACCTAAACCTTGTCACCATAATAAATAGAACATGCTGGAGGGATAGATTCCTGTCCCAGAGACTTCCCATACTCTGGAACAAGCTACCCATCTATGTCAAGCAGAGTTCCTCATTATCACTCTTCAAGAAAAATCTTGATGAGTGGATGGGAATTAGGAAATTCACCCCAGGGATCACTTCTGTGGTTCTGCTTGACAGGGGTACAGGAAAATAACTTTCTTGGGTGGCAAAAGCCAGGGAACCTTGTTGGCTAGACTTGCATAGGCCCTAGGGCTGATAGCCTAGTACCTACCTATGAGCCTATGAACAAATTCACATTTGAGCAACATATTCTCAATACAATAAAAAAACAAAACATTTTAAGATGGGCAAACTTTATAGACACAAACTGTTATCTAGACAAGCCAACCAGAATAAAACTCACAAATACCCTGCTTATCCCATCGCTCCTCTATGAAAGCCCCATTTTCACCAACCTTCATGCATCTCTGTAATAAACTTCAATCATTTTACTATAAAATAGCAAAATTTGCCTCTAGGATGCCTAATCACACTCACCATTGCCAAGCCATTCTGGATTTGAATTGGTTTGATTTCCCCCATGACATACATTTTACCCAACTATTTCTTGCCATAAACTGGTACATAATCCCAACAACTGCCCTTCTCTTAATTCTGTTTTACAATCTTACATACCAACCCACAATCTTCGGTCTTCTAATAAACAGCTTTTAACAATAACCAAACCCAATAAAAGAGATGGACAGTCTATACTCCCACTCCATTGCCCAGATATAGAATGCCCTGCCTTCCCCTATCACTGAGTTAGACTCATTAACAAATTCTAAATCTGCACTAAAATGCCACTGCCTCAATAATCACACCTATTTTTGTACACAAAACTCAAAGCCACCATAAATAAAATAAACATTTAACTACTTTGTCTCTTTTTCACTCTTTAAGTAACTTTGCACACACTGCTTATATGTAGGGTAGGTGTGTGTATTTGTGTTGTTGTGTTTGTGTGTGTTTTGATGGCTTGTTGTAGTGTGGGGAGGAAGGTGTATGTATGTTTGTGTGGTGGAGGGTGAATTTAAAAGTCGCGATTTTGAATTTCGTCCTTTTGGGGTTTTGATATTGTGAATGTTCGGCTTTATAGTCTTGAGATACTGAAATTTGATATTTCAGTATTTCGAGATTATAAAGTGAATCTGTTCTAGCAGGCTGGCTAGAAGCAAGTCTAGCTACTTTATAATAGCAGGATTCTAGTTTATTTAAGTCACATTTTCTTAAGTAAGTGAAAATAGGTGCGGCATATAAGAGGGTGGATAGAAGGTGAGTTCTACAGACTGCATGTCTGGTGGTGTTGGTTAGGAAAGGTTTTATTCTATATAGGGACCCTAGTTTGAAATGGATTTCTTGATAGCTAGGGATAACTGTTTATGAAATTTAAGATCTTTGTCAATAGTGACACCTTGTAATTTTATGTGAACTACTGGTTGGATAATGTTGGATTTTAGAAATAAAATATCAACATAATCTTATCAATCAAAAGTTACAAATAAGAACATATTTTAGAGTATTTCTATTTCACATTTGTGAAGAAAAAAGGATAGGTGTTTCCTAACAGCATCGTAATATTAATAAGAATGATGCTTTTATTCTAGTTGTATGGCAAACAGTATCGGTAAATTAAAGTTTTTTTTTTAATTTATGAAGTCTGTGTGATTTTGTTTATTTTGGTATTTGCGGTATGATTTTTATTTTTCTGTGTGTGTATAGTATCTTTTTAAATAGCCTTAAGAACTATGTTACTGTTTTCAAGCAACCACAAAAGGATTTAACGTGTTTAAATATGCATTCCCTAAGTTTTATAGAGGTGTAAGTTCTTTTGTATTATATACATGCACTACCTTTAAAACAGACATCTTACCTCTCAACATCTTAGTGCAAGAAATTTAAATATTGCTCTTATAAACTTAGAAAGTTATTAAGAGTAACAGGGTTTATGTTCACATACATTTTCTGAAGATTTTGAATTCTGAAACTCAAACAAATGCCATTATTTGGTGATTTCAATAATCAGATCACCCCAGTGACTTGGACGAAAACCACAAATTGTATGAGGAATACAAGAAAAAATATGAGACAAAAATCTGGACATTTGAGGGGTATGACAGACATTCATACATAACTGGTTCAGCTGATAGAAGTATACTGGCTTTGCCAGTTAAAGATTGCAGTATAGTGGGGACTGGGGAATATCCCCTGTAGTGTGATCTTAGAATTGGCATATATAATTATCAGGGGGTGTGGGGGATGCAAGGGACTACAATAAAGTTTTTTTTTCCTTGATCCTTTGTGGATTGATGTTTTGAATGACAGGTTTTAATCATTGTAAGACTGAGTAATTGTCATTTTGATGGACTTGTACATGTATATGTATTTACATATTCACTAGCAAACCATTTTTTAAAGTTAATCACTGCACTTTCTGAAACAAATATAAAGTGATGAAACCTCGTTGTCATACAACCTCTCTCAAGTTTTACAGAAATGAGTGTGTTATTGAGTACTTTTTTCAACCAATTAATTTACTTACTTATTTTGATGAGTGTAACTTCTTTACCATAGACACTGTGTGTGTGTGTGTGTGTGTGTGCATGCGTATGTGTGTACATGCGTGTGTGTGTCTGCGTGCATGCATGTGTGTGTGTGTGTGTGTGTGTGTGTGTGTGTGTGTGTGTGTGTGTGTGTGTGTGTGTGTGTGTGTGTGTGTGTGTGTAAACTTCAAGAAACACCCAGCCAAGCTAAAATTTTCATTGTGTAATACCTTAAAACCTGCTGTAGCAGAGGCCCATAGGAATACATACAAATGACCCTGTAAAAACATCAAGGATTTCAGCTACATGGCTTTTGAATACCCATGACTATTTTTTGAAGTGAAACTTATGGGATGGGGAGTGCTCTGAGGGATGGAGTTTGACTTCCATACTCTAGCTTTTCAAACACACACACCCACACATACACACACACACACACACACACACACACACACACACACACACACACACACACACACACACACACACACACACACACACACACACACACACACACACACACACACACACACACACATATATATAGTGAAGAGTGACAGTGAGCAAGCAATCCCTGGCAGCAGCAGTTATCAGCACACACACACACACACACACACACACACACACACACACACACACACACACACACACACACACACACACACACACAAAAAACAGTGAAGAGTGAGTGTGAGCGAGTGAGCGATCCATGGCAGCAGCAGCAATTAACAGTTTTGCCTGCCTCTCGACCTCTTACACATACCTCTAAACAGTGAGAGCGAGTGATAGCTGAGAGGTATGTTTAGAATGATTTATGGCCACTTTTTTTTTTTTTGCTTCACCTCTAGTTCTTATAAGAACTAAGAAGCAGCAATTTGTTAATTGTGGTGTACTTTCACTTAATGTTAGTTTTGCCATCTGAAGAAATGTATGCAGTAGTACTGATCCAGGTCTTATGGACTATTGTTGACACTACATATTCTGGCTTTTCAATGAGAAAATTACTCAAGAATCTATTTAAAAAGATTTGTATAGATCATTAGTTGAGAAAGACCATTATAATTTCTCACCTTAGTGCTTGCATCATAGCTACTAAATGAGTGATGGAATCAGGTGTTGTGAACATTTTTGAATAGGCAGATTTTAAGCTTACAATTAAATAATTTTTATTTCGTCTTACCTAGTTAAATTAAGGGACAATCACTAGGGGCAATTACTCTTTAGATAGGAGACTATACAGTTAAATCAGTAGTATCACATTAAGTTTTGACTAAGGTGCTGTTAATTTATTTATTTTTATTTATTTATTTTACATTTGTTTGCCTGGAAAGTCTGACTGGGTGTGTGCCCATTTTCAGTGGAGGCCCGGGGGGAAAGCTCCACAATATGTGCAATAGAGTAAAGTTTACATTCTATATGTACAGTAGAGTAAAATGTATATTATTACAAGGACACAAATACACTAAAGCTTACTTGAGAACATTACTGTAAGGACAAAGTTGATCCACAATTATAATTATTATATTATATAATTATAATATATTATGTTATATTATATAATTATATTATATTATTATGTAATTATATATTATTATATTATATATATTATATTATTGTATTATATTATTATTATTATTATATATATTATTATATTATTATTATATTATATTATTAATTATATAATAATAATTATATAATTATAATTATATAATTAGATTTTAATTATAAAATCTTATACAATAGTTTGAGGAGAAAACTTAGAAAAAATAATTTTTCAAAGTCTACAAGGATAGATTTTACAGTCTGAGTAGAATGGAATGGAGCCAAAGTAAATGGTCAGGTTTATAGTGCCATAAACTGACAGTGGAGACAGAGATTTAGTTAGAAGAAATGAAAGCTTAAGTTCAGGCAGAAGGTTCAAGGACAGCCAGAGTCAGTTTATTGTGGAGAAAAAAACAAGGCCATAATGGGTATAGTGCCTAAACAGACAGAAGGATGGTTTTGTATATAGGGACTGCTTTAGTAGTTGGGATAGGGTGGTGAAAAATATGGCAGTTTTAGGATTAGTAGGATAGCAGTTAGGGTGAAAGTCAGGATTATAATGAAATTGGAGATGCATATACAGTTTTTCTAAGGTGTTTAAAGTAATAGGAAGAATGTGTAGTGATAGTGGATTGTGGAAGCAGAAGGGGAAAGTGTGTTTTATCCCGACGAATTACACAAGCATAGCCATTTGTTAGACAGAATGATCTTTAAGTGTTTTTTTTAAAGTAGGCGATGTAGGATATAATTATGAGATCTAGAGGAAGGGAGCTCCATAATTTGGCAACATAGCTAGAGCAGAGAGCATCACCTGGGGAATTTGTGGACCTAGTAACTTTTATTAAGGATTTGTTGGTGGAATGTAATATTCTTGGGTTAGAGTAAGGTTCTGGTAAGTTTTGTAGGATAGGTGTTTTGCCTGGTTGGTTAAGTAATTTATGTACCATTGTCAGTTGATTGTAGTGAAGAAGGTGTGGGAATTCTGGGCAAGATAATTTTTTTAGTGCTAGGCACTGGTGTGTTCTATATGGGGAATCAGTGGCAAATTTAGCTATTTTACTGTAGCAAGTTTCTAGTTTACTTAGATCAGACTTTCTAAGGTTTGTGAGTATGGGTGAGGCATAAAGAAGTGTTGAGAGTAGGTGAGTTCTTGCGGTGGCTACTTTGGTATTATTAGTTAGGAAATGTTTGTTTTTGTATAGAATACCCAAATTTTTGTGAACTTTCTTAATAGTTTGAGATATGTGTTGTTCGAATCTCACGTTGTGATCAATAATGGCACATAGGAGTTTAGTTTGTGTAGTGGGATTGATTGTTGTGTTGTCTGCAGTAGTTATGGCAAAGTTGGGTGTGGGGTCTGTGACCTTAGTAAGTTGGAAGATTATTAGCTTGGTTTTATTACGGTTAAGTATGAGTTGAGCATTGGCAAGCCATGTTTCCACTACTGAGAAAGATTGTTGTGTTTTTTTCCTGTAGTTCCTGAAGGGTATGGGCTGCACATATCAGAGTGGAGTTGCCTGCTTATTGGACTAAAGTAGCTAGAAAAGTTGTGGTACAGAGATTGAGTGAAGATATTGAAAAGAAGGGGGCCAAGAATGGAGCCTTCTGGTACCCCTAATGTTACTGGCAACTGAAATGAGATGTGTTGTGACCATTTGACTGCTTGGTGTCTGTCAGTGAGGTAGCTTTGGAACTAGGGAAGGGCAGATGGGCTAAGATTTAAGTTGGAGAGGGCTGTTAGGAGTTTTGTATGTGACACTGTATCAAAGGGTTTGGGCATGTCTAAGAAGACTGATGAAACCGTGTTGCCTTCACTCCTATGGAGGTTGATAGTATTAGTGAAGCTTAAGAGGGCGGTACTTGTATTATGATTAGGTCTGAAACCTTGTTGGGAGCTGGATAGTAGATTGTTGTCTAAGTGGTATTTTATTAGTTGTGAGTGAATACGTCTCTCTAAGATTTTTGATAGAGGCGACAGTATAGCAATAGGTCTGTAATTAGAAAGTTCAGTTGAAGTACCACCTTTGTGGAGGGGAATTATATAAGAGATTTTCCAGAGATCAAGGAGTTAGTGTTCATTAATAGAGCTGTTGATTAGAATTGATACTGGGTAGGCTATAGCATCAGATGACATCTTGAGGTATTCTGCTGGGAGACTGTCAGCAGCTATGGTAAAATCCTATACCGTGAATTGGCAGAGATAATATTCTAGTATATAACTTCAAGAGCTGCAGTCTACATGATGAAGTCATTTGATACTTTTTGCATAGAAGACCTACTGGAGAGAGGGTGTCTACTTCAATATAAAAACTGTTAACATAGGACCCTAATATTTTGGATAAAGAAACCAGTTTCTCTAGCAAATGCTGTTACTTAGTGAAGTGGTGTGAGATAATTAGAATTCAAAAAACCTGTGTGGCTAAACAACACACGCAGACTTGATAGAATATTAAGTAACACTAAGTTGTCACTGAAAAAATAAAGATGTAAATATGTTGATACAGTCATCAACATCAAACAGTCTTACAAATGACAGTGAGAATAAAATTTTAGAATCCCCCCTATCTAAAAATCAGAGTCAGGAAAAGGCACATTATTGGCTCTGATAGCAATAGTTCCACAGGCGGCAGTCTTAATTCAAATGAAAGGAATTCTAATTATTTTCAGAAAAGTAAAGGAAAGAGGAGAAGGGCACACGAAGGGAGTAATGATAGCAGTATACTACATGTTGTAGTAACTGAGAGTAATAAACAGAAGGGCACACGAAGGGAGTAATGATAGCAGTATACTACATGTTGTAGTAACTGAGAGTAATAAACAGAAGGGCACACGAAAGAGTAATGATAGCAGTATACTACATGTTGTAGTAACTGAGAGTAATAAACAGAAGGGCACACGAAGGGAGTAATGATAGCAGTATACTACATGTTGTAGTAACTGAGAGTAATAAACAGAAGGGCACACGAAGGGAGTAATGATAGCAGTATACTACATGTTGTAGAAACTGATAGTAATAAACAGTAATGAAGTACCTACATAGGAAAGCCATCACAACGAAGTGCCAAAATGTGCTCCTGTCAGATCTCAGCAAAATCAAATTCTAATAATGGAGGATTCAGTGCTTAAGGGGATTAGGAATTACATGCCATATCTGACAAGAGATAGAAGTACAGTTAACCACCTTAGGGGATGTAGACTTAAAACAATGTGCGTTACCGTCTCATGCGTTAGAAGTGAAACTTCTGTAATGAAATGCAAAAATGAACACACGCATACACATACACACACATGGTTTTCCATATAGGTACATTTTCAGACTTCATTACAGAAGTTTCACTTCTAATGAGTGTGGGGCCATGCATATATATATTTTTTCTAATGTATATATCAATTAATAAGTTAAGTATCTTGAAGAAATGAATACATTTTTAAGGAGCAAAGATAAATGTGAATGTAAAAGTTGCAGTGATATAGCTATCCTTACCAGTTTCACGGAATGCTAGAAGGTACAGTGGACATGAAATGTGTGCATACCCCTGTTAAAATGCCAGGTTTTTGTGATATAAAAAAATGAAGCCACAATAAATCATTTCAAAACTTTTCCCATCTTTAATGTGACATGTAACCTGTACAATTCAATTGAAAAACAAACAAATCTATTAGGGGAAAAATATAAAAAATAAAAAACATACAATAAGCTGGTTGCATAAGTGTGCACACCCTTAAACTAATACTTTATTGAAGCACATTTTGATGGCTGTGTCACTGAAAGTCTGTAGTGCTATTTGCAGGTTATAAATTCTTACTACTGATAAACCATAAACCCTTAAAGTGGGTGCTAACGATGAAAGACAGAATTGCCACAGTATGACAGAATATCTCTTCAAGATTTTAATATTCAATAGTTTACCAATCCAAGAAGATGACTGCTAGAGCATATTTTCAGTCCTTCCTCCATGCCATTAAACTGGTGGGTGAGGGATATGAAAGAAAAATGTAGAGGCAGTAAGAATCACATACAGGATAAATATAACCAAATAGGAAAACAATCCACTTAAAGATGGGCATTGATGGTGATCATAGGCCAGATTCCAAAACAATTTGTTTGGAGTATCACATCAGCTCGAGCCCTTGCACAACACCTGATTCAAAGATATACCTCTGGGATTCCTCATGTTGTCTAGGTTAATGAGCAATTTTGGAGGTCTTCTTCAGATTCCAAAAGTCACCATAGCCTTGTTACACTGTAAACCTTGGTATGTCTATATCAGTGCAGTATGCTGATGTACGCTTACAACTTTGCAGAGTTGCCTATTGAGGTCAGTGGATCCTTGGGTCCTTACAGCATAAGAAAGACCTCCACTTGTATGTTTTATTGAAGATGTCACATGGGAAAAAATAATTGCTCTATACAAATCTTTTTAAATAGATTCTTGAATAAATTTCTTATTAAAAAAGCCAGAATATGTAGTGTCAACAGTAGTCCATAAGACCTGGATCAGTACTACTGCATACATTTCTTCAGATGGCAAAACTAACATTAAGTGAAAGTACACCACAATTAACAAATTGCTGCTTCTTAGTTCTTATAAGAACTAGAGGTGAAGGAAAAAAAAGTGGCCATAAATCATTCTAAACATACCTCTCAACTATCGTTCGCTCGCTGTCTCTGTCACTGTTACAGGTATGTGTAAGAGGTCAACAGGTACGCAAAGCTGTTAACTGCTACCTGCTGCCAGGGATCACTCACAAGCTCTCACTCTTCACTCTCACTGTGGTGTGTGTGTGTGTGTGTGTGTGTGTGTGTGTGTGTGTGTGTGTGTGTGTGTGTGTGTGTGTGTGTGTGTGTGCGTGTGCATATCCTTCCCTGGCCGAGTCATGGATGGTTCAGCAACAGGATAGTTTGACAGGACACATGACAGTATGGAGGATTATTTCAATTGAAGGGTTCCATTTCAAAGAGCTGCACTCAAGAGTCTTTATGCAATATCTAGAGGTATGCAAAGCTGTTAACTGCTGCTGCTACCATGGATCGCTCGCTCTCACTCTTCACTGTGTGTGTGTGTGTGTGTGTGTGTGTGTGTGTGCGTGTATGTGACATACACATTCTCATTGTCTCAAGTTCCGGTGATTCAAGTGTGTGTGTGTGTGTGTGTGTGTGTGTGTGTGTGTGTGTGTGTGTGTGTGTGTGTATGTGTGTGTGTGCTGTTAACTGCTGCTGCCATGGATCGCTCACTCACTGTCACTCTTCACTGCCAGTGTGCGCATGGGATCACACATTCACTCTCACTCTTCACTGTCAGTGTATGTGTGTGTGTGTGTGCGTGTGTGTGTGTGTGTGTGTGTGTGTGTGTGTGTGTGTGTGTGTGTGTGTGTGTGAGTGTGTGTGCAGTTTAAAAGCTGAAGTAGAGTAAGGAAGTCAAAAGTTTGACTTCTGTACTTCCATTTCACTTTTCCATTTCCCTCTGAGTGCTCACACCATCCCATAAGACGTTTCACTTCAAAAGTGGCTATCCATGTAGAGCTAGCGGAGGTTCCATGATTATAACTGTTAGGGCCAAACAAGTCAGAGAAACAGCTGTTGCATTAGTTGCCAAAGCTAAGGCCTAGATATGAGAGGAGATTGTTGAGGGAAGGCCACAGAAAATGACTTACTGAGGACTCAGAGATGTTCCAGACTTAAGAGGGAAAGATGAGACAATATCCAGGCTGTTTTCAGCAATGATGAAGAAACGCTGACTGAATCTATGGATAGGTGTTGTACCAAAATGTGGCAATGAAATAAGAACTGAGTCATAGGATAAAGCTCTGAATTTACCAGCCAGTCTGTGTCTCCATCATTATCTATGGGCATGAGCTTTGGAAGGTGATTGGATGACATCATGGATAGAAGCAGAGGAAGTGATGTCCCTTTGTAGGGTAGCCAGGCTCACTGCATGTAACAGAGTAAGGATACTGGCAATCTAGGAAGATCTCTTAGTGTAGCTCCTGCTCCTTCATCTTCAGAGAGTCAGTTGGGGTGCTTAGGACACCTTATGAGGTTGCCATCTGAGTATCTCTCATGACAGGCGCACTAAGCACAGACCACTGGAAGAAGACCCTGGAGCATACCCATGACACATTGGAAGGATTCTATGTATCAGCTTGCCTGGGAATGAATGCAGTTCTCAGAGAATGAGTTAGAGACTTTTGCTAGGGCTAGGGAAGTCTGATCTCACTTTCTTGGTTTGCTGCTACTGTGGTCCTCACAAGGACAAATGATTTAGAAAATTAATAAATTCATGATGTAATGATTTAAAAGTATCTATAAAATCAACTATTTAGATCAATTCCTTAATTGTGCATACCTTGAATTGACTTTTATAGGTTCATAGGTTGGTACTAGGCTATTGGCCCTAGGGCCTATACAAGCCTAGCCATAACAATTCCCTGGCTATTTCTTCCCACAGTATTTACTTCCCTGGAGCCCTATCTAGAAGAGCGACTGACATCATCCCTGGGGTGAATTTCTTATCTCCCATCCAATCATCAAGGTTCCTTTTGAAGAGGGCCAAAGAGGCGCTCTGCTTGACATGCATGGGGAGTCTATTCCAGAGTCTGTGGAGTCTGTGTGTCAGGAACCTATCCCTCTAACATATTTTGTTCATTGTGATGACAAGGTGTAAATCCCTGGAGCGTGTGTCTCTGAGTGATTGGGATTTCTTTAAGTGTAGCATGTCCCAACAGCTCTGGGTTTGACATGGCCTTGTATGTTAAGCAGAGATCACCTCTGAGTAGAGTATAGATGAAGTTTTTTTAGATGGTCAGCATAGGGCATCTGCTTTAGGCCTGTGATTCTTTTAGTGAGGTATTTCTGTGGTCTTTCCAGTTGTTGCAGATGTCTTGAGAGGTACATGCCAAATGGGGCATTGTATTCTATAATGGGTCTAATGAGGGATGAGTACAGTGGGACAATGACCTCTTTTTTTCTGGATGAAAAGCCCTTAGTGATGAAGTGTGCCACATAGAAGGATTTCCTGACTGTTGTGGTGATGTGGTTATCGAAGGTGAGACCACTGTCCACCTGTGTCCCTATGTCTCTAATCACACTTTCAGTGTTTAGTGTACTGCCACCTATGTGGTAATTCATAGGTACAATTCTTTTCTCAAAGGGGATAACTATACATTTCTTGGCATTGAGCTTGAGCCCGTGGCTCTAGGACCAAGCATCTGTTTCTGTAAGGCTCTTTTGTAGAATATCCACATCATTTGGGGATTCAATAATGGCTCCCAGTTTGCAGTCATCTGCGAACTTTATTAGCCAGAGTCCCTTAGTGTTGGCCTATACTTCAGAGAAGTAGATGCCAAACAAGACCGGTCCCAGGACTGAACCCTGAGGTACTCCACTTGTCACTTGTCTGGAGCTGGATTTGGAGTCATCTACTTTAACAATGTGGGTTCTGTCAATAAGCCAGCTGGCAACCCATCGAGTGACGTAGGGATTAATGCCCATCTTAGTAAGTTTATCTAGGATTCCGGAGTGGGGGATGATGTCGAAGGCCTTGGCGAGGTCCAGATTGGCTGTGTGGACCACCTTACCCTTGTCCACAGCTCTGGAGACTGATTTGAAGAAGTCAATCAGGTTCATGAGACAAGATCGTCCCTTCACGAACCCAAACTGTGTGGGGTCCAGTGTCTGAAGGTTGCCAATGTCTTTGTTTATAAGTTCCATGATAATACGTTCCACATTCCAAATGAGTCAAACTAGTAAGTCCCCTCTACGGGGACACCTTTGTAAGTACTGTATAGATATTTTTATAAGTGGAATTGTTTATTTTTTGTAACCTGGAGCTTTTCTCCCTGAACCTCCACTGAAAATGGACATGTATCCAGTCGGACTATCCCGGTCAACAAATGTAAAATAAAATAAAAATAAAAAATAAATAAATAAATGGCCTTGCAGATCAGGCTCGTCAGACTGATGGGGTGGTAGTTCCCGTGATCCAAGGTGGATCTCCCCCTTGTGGAGTGGAGTAACTGTAGCTGTGCACCACTCAGTGGGCATGAAGCCTGAGGTGAGGCTATGATTAAACATGACACATAGGTGAGGTGCCAGTTCATTTTGTAGTTCATGTAGTAGACAGCCTTGGATGTCGTCTGGTCTCATGGATGCTGTATTCTTAGCTTTGGAGAGTGCATTTTTTACCTGTTTGGCCATTATTATCAGAATTTGATAATCTTTCAGTATTGAGATGGGCCCTTTAGGGGGTGAGAGGGGGGTGAAGTTTGCACTGAATCGATCTGCCAGGATATTGGCAATATCCTTGGGATCAGTATATCTAATGCCATTCTGTTGTAGCTCAGAGCAGATCTGAGCATTGCCATTTAGATTCTTGACGTAGCTACAGAATGCCTTGTGGTTGTCTTTGGAATCTTTGGCAATTTTATTTTCGTAACTATCTTTGGAGGATTTTATGAGGGAATCTCAGCTTCTTACTGAGGCTGGTAAGGGAGTTTTGTTGCATCCAGGGATTTTCCTCTTTTCTGCAACAGTTTCTTACTTTTGTTGTAAAGTTTGTTTATGGCAAGGGACCACCGGATTGGCTTCCTTTTTTTTGGAGGAGAGCATCTTGGTTCTATTGGGGATGGCACGATTCATGCACGAGCGATGTGCTCGTACAGTGCCTTGGTGTAGGATTCAGCAGTCGAACTTTCAGTTCCCGTCTGCATGGGTGTCATGAAGTTTGTCACTTCTGACTTGAGTAGCATGAAGTTGGCTTTGGAGAAGTTTTTTATGGAGGTTTCCTTACTAGGGGGTTGGAGGTGGGATGTGGATGTCAAGAGTGATTAGCTTATGGTCAGACCTGATCAATGAGGGGGTGACCATAGGTGTGGAGCATCGATTTCCCATGTTGGTAATGATGGGAAACTGCATTCAGTCTAGGAGAAAAAGACTCAGTTTCCTGTGGCAAATCTGACAGGTGAATACAGAAAAGGTTTTAACTCTTTTTTTTTTCTGTGTGGTTATGAAAACTAAATGATCAATTGAGATAGACTCCAAGATATCTGAGCAATGCTGCAGTTTCTATGATGGAGTTTTGCAGATTTGAAGAGGTCCATGTGTTAGTTACTGGAGAGTACCAAACAGTTTGGATTTAATTTTTGAAGGATTAAGTATTAAGTTGTTATTAATTAGCCACTTCTGTACTAATTGTTGGTCTGATTACAAATGTGATTGGAATTCAGTGTGAGAGTGACTTGATCTGTAGATGACTATATCTTCTGCATTCAGGATAAGAGGTACTTAGGGCAGGTCACAAGGCAGTGTGTTGATTTTTGGAGCTTTTCTCCTCCGGTTTCTCCTGAAAAGTGCTCTTACCTCACCCAGTCGACAATCTTTTTAAACAAATGCAGTAAATGAATAATAAATATTGAGAATAGGAAGGGGCTAGGAGGGAGCCTCATAAAGTCCTTTATTTAGAGTGTCTGTATCTGAAAAAGTGGAACCTTTTGAATTCTGAAGTATCTTTCTGAGAAGTTTTGAAACCAAAGTAAGCTATTTGTACTGATGCCAGTTTATGAAGTTTGTTCATGAGCAGAGTGTGATCAATAAAATCAAATGTTTTTGTGAGATCCACAAACAAAGCCCCAGTAACGTGCTTTTGATAACTAACACCCAGGGAGGCATGGAATAAGATACTGCCTTTTTTCTATGAAAAGCTATATACTGTTGAAGGAAGCACGGACAAACAGGAAGACTTCAAATGAAGGAGGGCGGTGTTAATAGAAGTGGAGATTCAGAAGTTGATTAAAGGTATAACAGAAGAAGAGGCAGGATTAGCAATTAGAAAACTAACAAAAAGGAGAAAAGACTGGACTGGATAGTTACCAAAATAAATTCTAGAATCTAGTCAAAAAGGAAATTGGTGAGAACTGGCAGTAATCTTTAACTTATGCACGGAGGTGGAAGGGACAAAATCAACTCTGAGAAAAGTGAAAGTAATACTCTTCTCCCACAGAAAGGTAAGAGACCCAGAGGTTGAGGCTAGTTTAATTGGGAGCTTGTCAATCCACTGAAGGTGATGTCAATGAATGCAAAGAAACCAAAGCCAGTTCCCTGAAACTGCCTTCGACAAAAGTGGAGATTGCCTTTTTCTCCACTATTGTGCGACCTTAGAGTTAGAATATATAATTCTGGGGGGTGGGCATTGTCCCCCATGTGGGGGGTGTAGGAGGGCTTTCCATCCTTGCAAAAAAAATGTTTCAATGTTCTCTGAAGACAGTTTTGGCAAACTGGTTTCAGTTTATTTTCGTTTATCAAAACCACCTTCAATGGACCGACATGACTCCATTTAATAAATACATATGGATGCTAAGACATTAGAACAATACTTCCAAAGTACATCACCAAGGAACAGGTGGGTTTTATGAAAAAAGAAATGTCTGCATGTAGCTGATAGGGGTGAAGAGAATTTATTGAGAGTAGTGATGCCCAAAATAAAGGTGAGGCTGGGGATAGTACTGTCTGATATCTATATCTATATCTATATCTATATCTATATCTATATCTGTATCTATCTATATCTATATATATATATATATATATATATATATATATATATATATATATATATATATAGATATATAGGTTTACCATCAGAAGGTTGAATCTGACCCCATCAAATGATGGGATCATCGACCCCTTTCCACGAAACTGATAATGTTGAATTCCGACATTGTCAAAATGTATCTCGCTGTAAACCTCGGAACTGGCTTTAACATGGGTCGAGATGGGGTCGAGATTCGTACTTCGACAATGTTGGGTTCGACATTGTCACTGGCCTCCAGACTTCGACTGAAGTGGGTTTGATTGGTCGGTTCGGTTGATATACCCATGTCATTTACAAGTGAGGTGAATAAAATTAAGAAGGTGTTTGAGAAACACTGGCCCCTCCTAATGATGGCTGATAAGATAAAAAGAGTGGTGGTGGATGCCCCACGCTTTCAGTTTAAGAATAGTAAATGTTTGAAAAGAATGTTATGCTGCCCTAGGGACATTGGTGGACTTGGGGTAGATTTTGTGTGGGGGACACGACCCCATGGTCAGTGTAATTATTGTAAGTATATAAGGCAAGATGATATGTTTAGACATCCAGCTACGGGCAAAGAATACAGATTTAAGGTGAAAGTGAATTGCATCACTAGGAATATAGTATATTTAGCGCAATGCGATTGTTGTTCACATTTTTATGTTGGGATGACTGGTCGCATGTTTAGAGAAAGGATTAGGGAACATATTAATAGTATTAAGGCTAAGGATTCCCTAAGTGCATTATCTAGGTATGTTCAAGATAGTGGTGTTGGCATGTGTTTTTATTCATGGCCATTGAGTATATTGATAAAGGAGATAAACAGGGGAATATGAGAAATAGGACAGAGAAAAAATAACTTAGATGGATACTTAAGCTTAGGGCAACTAGGGAGTATGGTTTGAATGGGAAGGTATCCATTAAGCCGGCACGTGAGGGTAGAGGGATTCCTAGGAGTTAAAAAGGTTTTCAGGTTATTTATAGCTGTTATTTATTTAGATTATGATTATAGGTAAACTTTTAAAGTAAGACAGTGTTTGGCCAAAGAATTTTTGGTCCTGTGATGTTATATACTTGATTGGTATATATTTTTAATATAGGTATATGTAGGACCTATATGAGTTATTGCAGATGGACGTTTAATGAAGGGGCATATCTTATGTCCCAGTAATGTTTTAATTATTAATACTGCAAGTACATGTTTGTTTTTTGAATTTGTGTGATCTGCATTAGTGCATATGTGCTTGTATCCTTGGAAATCCTGGTATGAATTAGGGCTTATGTTTTGCTTCAGTGTGCTTGCTGTTAGGTCCTTTAGGCTAGTTTAATGTTTATTGCACACTTATGAACTTTAAGCTTAATTCATTTTATATGACTAGTTTATATATATATATATATATATATATATATATATATATATATATATATATATATATATATATATATATATATACACACATGTGATTGTATCGTTGGAAACCCTGGTATGAATTAGGGTTTATGTTTTGCTTTAGTGTGCTTGCTGTTAGGTCTTTTAGCCTAGTTTAACTTTTATTGCACACTTATGAACTCTAAGCTTATTTCACTTTATATGACTGTTCATAGGTTCATAGGTAGGTACTAGGCTATTGGCCCAAGGGCCTATGTAAGCCTAGCCAGCAAGGTATTATGCTTTGTATATAGTATGGTCAGGACATTGTAATGGCTATTGTTTTTTTATTTTTATTTTTTATATATCTGTTATGGCTATGATCGTTTATTTTGTTTTACGTGAAATGATGTTTTTTTCCTGCTGCAGCATTTAATGTTTATTGCCTAAGAGGGACTATTGCTTTAAGGAGGATGGCCCTTGCTGAGGAGGTTATGTGGGTTATGCTGAATGCGACAGTTTGGTTTGTGAGGTTGTTTTTACTACATCTGCTTTGAATTAATGAATCATGTTGTTTTAAGTAAGTATAAATATTATTGTAATGCTTTAATCTGTTATGGTCTGATGAAGCCACTAGACGAGTGAAAGTGCTTATCTATGATTAAATGTTTTATGCAATATTTAGCTGTGCTTCGATCAACCGTTTTTACGTTTTTTGTTTAATATATATATATATATATATATATATATATATATATATATACTTATGAATTATCGCAACCACACTTTCTTGCTAGCCCATTATTTGTATTTTAGCAACCACGGATTTTTGGCAACATGTTATTTATATAACGGTACTAAGTAAGACTGTGTAAGATATACACAATCTTACAGCATTTTAAAAATGGTAATAAGCATTTTTTTTTTTTTCAATAATCATTTTTATTGTTTTGCAAAACCATTATACATTTCACACACTATTTACATTATGTACAATATTGCTTCCAATGTTTTAGTTCCATTTTGAATTTCCCTATAATACATTAAGAATAAATATCATTTTAACCAAGTACAGGAAAATAAAATCACAAAAAATTAAACATAAAAGCATCTACAATAGACAATTATAAACCAACTCAAGCCAATAATTTGTATTATTTCTACATTTTCTATCTAATCCAAGAATGTGTTGGTACACATACAGAATGTCCTGACGGAAAGTGGATAGGAACCGCTATGCCAAAATAATATTAAAGATTTGTTCCCACATTTTTATGCTGTTTATACTTTTCTTATTATTTCTAATTAACAATTTGTGCGCTAATATATGCTTAATCGCTAACAGTCTAAAATTTTGCCACGACACCTGTGTTGGGTTCAACCAATTTGTAGCTATATATAATTTCATTAGTAAACTAATATTCATAATTACAATCTTTTTTGTTTTGTCCAAATTCTCCGGTGGAATATGTAAAATCAGAAATTCCCAGGAGAGTGTTGAGTTTTGGTAACCCATTTTTTGTAGTTGTAACTTTAAAGAATTCCATAATTTATAAATGCACTTGCAACTCCAGAACATGTGTAACAGGTCTGCTGTCTGATCTACACACTGTGGACATTTAGGTGACTTTTTTAAATCAAATTTATGAAGTGTTAGATGGGTATAATATGCATTGTTAAATATCATCAATTGAGTAAAGACCAGTTTTTGAAGTGATACTGATTTTAATGTTAGGTTAAACGCCTCTACTATTTTACTGTCGTCTAGGGATGGCAATTTCTCTCTCCAGTATTTCGATAACAGAATATGATTATTATATTTTCTCTCTTTTGCCATTTTATACACTGAGGATATATATTTTCTATCTTGTTGCAATGCTTCCCACAGATGACCTGAAATAACTAGTTCCTCTTTTTTAATTTCAGAACTGGTAAAATAATTTATGGCCAAATCTTTTAACTGCCTCATTATAATTAAATAAGAAATGGGAAGATTCATCTCTTTTAAGATATCATGTACCGCTACTCCTAGGAAGGGGTATAAATCCCTTACAGTTAATTCCTTAATAAATGGATATTTCTTTAAGTCTATCAGTTGATTACCAATAGTTATATTAGGATTCCCATCAAACGGGGTAATAAGCATTTTAATAACAGTACTAATTAAGATTGTGTAAGATAAATGCAATCTTACAGCATTTTAAAAACATTTTTAACTGTTAAAGGTAAAGTTTGGGGGGGAGGAGACACGAAGGCAGTCCACAATCTTGTATACAAAAGTTAGACTATGCCTCAAAGTTTTTCTTAGGTACTACAGTAAGACAGATTTTTGTTAATAAGTGATCATATTTACTAAAGACAAGCCCGTTATATCCTGTGTAAATTTAAATTTTGATCAGGGAGCGTAGAGTGTGGAGAAAAAGAAGGACCCAATATCAAAATTAGCACGGTTATGTGTCGTCATTTGAATATTCATTTCATGACTTAACAGATTAATATTATGCTAAGAGGGATTTTTTGCATGATTATTCTACCATTAGGCAACATACACTTTAGAGTATGGAAGGAATAACTAATACAAATAAAGTGCTGGCGACTGGTGAGAAAGCTTGGTTGCAATAATACGTAAGTGCCTGCATATATGTGTGTGTGTGTGTGTGTGTGTGTGTGTGTGTGTGTGTGTGTGTTTGTGTGTGTGTGTGTGTGTGTGTGTGTATATATATATATATACACACACACTCATATATATATATATATATATATATATATATATATATGGGTCTACTTCACATGGTTGACAGGCCATATGATCGACATCCATTTGGTCGACAAGCATGTTATGTGGGGGTGTGTGGGTATATGTATATATATATATATATGTATATATATTTATACAGAGGGAGAGAGAGAGAGACAGATGAAATGACATTGGAATGGACCTTCCTCCTGTTCAACATACTAGAAAGGCTCAGTTTGAAGATATTGACATATAAGTACCAACAACATGTCTGTTATTAAAAATAAAGCTTATAAGAGAAATAAAGAATTAAAGAGGCACTCACCAGGGTTACCTACTCTTTCCAATCCTTTTCATAATTTTTTGTAAGTCCTAGCTAGAGAGATAAGTGGCTTACTTAGTGAAGGAGAGATACAAAGGAAGGGGAGAGTAAATTTACTTGTCTTCAAGGATGACTGTATTTTAATGGTGGAGAATCTGTAAGGATCCACAAAGACAGCTGCCCAAGCTTTCAAATTATTGAAATAGATAGCAGGAGTAGAATGCAGTATTAATTAGAATCAGCTGAGGGATAGAAGGTAGGAAGAAAATTATCTATGCAGGAAAAATACATAAGCCGAGAGCTGGACATCTAAGCCTGGAAGTTTGGGAAGCAGTACAGATGAAGAAAGAGAAGAATTATATGATGCTGAAATAA
This sequence comes from Protopterus annectens, assembly GCF_019279795.1. Taxonomy (NCBI): domain Eukaryota; kingdom Metazoa; phylum Chordata; order Ceratodontiformes; family Protopteridae; genus Protopterus; species Protopterus annectens. The sequence goes on along the minus strand of NC_056736.1, from coordinate 86,093,584 downwards.
GATGTTTGAGGATATTAGACAGGTGGGCAAACAAACATGTTCTATAGCAAGAGTTAAAAATGTCAAAATGGTGATTCACCACAAGATAAGTTGCCTGAGACACTTTCCCTTCTTAAGATGAGAGAAGATCATCAAGGAGATACAAAGAAGAGGGACAAGAGTTCTCTGGAAAGGTGAGGTATTCATGAGACAAATAACACATGCAGATCAAAAATGATGGTGGAACAGTCCCAAACATTTACAGATACAGTGCTATGTACTACATAAATCAGTAGTTAAGAAACTAGACAGGGTGGAGGAGATAAGAAGGGGGATATGCAAGGAAAGACAGCAGGGGAAGGAACACAAGGCGCAAAGGGAGTATATTGGGAGTTGGAAGGTAGCCTGAGTAAAATAGAACTTGGAATGCACTCATAGAACAGAATGGGGAGAATAATGGGTGAAGACAGGAAAAGAATGGAAAAGCAGAGCTAGATAAATTTGCAACACGTGCTAGAAGTAGCTACTGACAGACAGTGCAAGTCATCAGAGATGTGTGAATTGGGCAGGATGCTGGGAAAAGGAGAAAGGGGGAAAATTTTGCCCCGAAATTAATTAGTCAGGGACCTATATGAGTTATTGCAGATGGACGTTTAATGAAGGGGCATGTCTTATGTCCCAGTAATGTTTTAATTATTAATACTGCAAGTACATGTTTGGTTTTTGAATTTGTGTGATCTGCATTACTGCATATGTGCTTGTGTCCTTGGAAATCCTGGTATGAATTAGGGCTTATGTTTTGCTTCAGTGTGCTTGCTGTTAGGTCCTTTAGGCTAGTTTAATGTTTATTGCACACTTATGAACTTTAAGCTTAATTCATTTTATATGACTAGTTTATATATATATATATATATATATATATATATATATATATATATATATATATATATATATATATACACACACACACATGTGCTTGTATCTTTGGAAACCCTGGTATGAATTAGGGTTTATGTTTTGCTTTAGTGTGCTTGCTGTTAGGTCTTTTAGCCTAGTTTAACTTTTATTGCACACTTATGAACTCTAAGCTTATTTCACTTTATATGACTGTTCATAGGTTCATAGATTCATAGGTAGGTACTAGGCTATTGGCCCAAGGGCCTATGTAAGCCTAGCCAGCAAGGTATTATGCTTTGTATATAGTATGGTCAGGACATTGTAATGGCTATTGTTTTTTATTTTTATTTTTTATATATCTGTTATGGCTATGATCGTTTATTTTGTTTTATGTGAAATGATGTTTTTTTCCTGCTGCAGCATTTAATGTTTATTGCCTAAGAGGGACTATTGCTTTAAGGAGGATGGCCCTTGCTGAGGAGGTTACGTGGGTTATGCTGAATGCGACAGTTTGGTTTGTGAGGTTGTTTTTACTACATCTGCTTTGAATTAATGAATCATGTTGTTTTAAGTAAGTATAAATATTATTATAATGCTTTAATCTGTTATGGTCTGATGAAGCCACTAGACGAGTGGTGAAAGTGCTTATCTATGATTAAAAGTTTTATGCAATATTTAGCTGTGCTTCGATCAACCGTTTTTATAATATATATATATATATATATATATATATATTTATGAATTATCGCAACCACACTTTCTCGCTAGCCCATTATTTGTATTTTAGCAACCACAGATTTTTGGCAACATGTTATTTATATAACGGTACTAAGTAAGACTGTGTAAGATATACACAATCTTACAGCATTTTAAAAACATTCCCCGGGATTCATGAACCTTGCACCAGGCGCACGCATAGCGTAGGCGTTACAACGCCAAATATGGCCGCCGAGCGATTCAGGTACGATCCAATCCCACATGCACTACCGGCGTGCTCCGGATCTGCGCCTCCTCTGGCGTAGGTATGCTAAACACCCCATGTGCGGTGTTGCACCATGCAAATGAAGGCATATAGCGATCCACGGCGGCGCGAAGCGTAGTAATAGCCGCGGCAATGTAAACCAAAAAATGGTTTACATTTTCCCAAACATAACATAGGAGTAACGGAAGGCTGTCAGCGTCAGGTATCACAATGTTGCCATATGCCAATGGCGAAAGACACAGAGAATGTCAAAAGAAAACATGCACAACATGTAAATAATAACATAAATGGTATGTCCACAGAAACTCACAGCAGAACCCCAGGACATGTCTGCGGAAGGTGCAAAACAATGAAATAATATGACAATGTTATAAAACAGCAGCGTAATACACATCAGCTTCACAGCCACAATACACCATGGTATGCATGGAAAGCCACAACCACGGTGCAAGGGTTGCCAAGGACTTGCGGCAGTGTTCGGCGTGGTAACTATGAATTAGTAGTCAATGCCATGCAAATGAGACAGATAATACTGAATCGCAAAACCCCCGCCGGCGTAAGGCTGTACCAAACGGCACAGCGGTAATACACCGAGGAGTGTCACAGAGGGAATACATGTCACCTGCAGAGGGGTGTGCCACTGTAGGAGGAAGCACATTGGAGCTCAGCAAACCTGGGCTGTACATTGCATATCACAGCTGCAGGACCGGCGTGTGGGGAAATAGTTGAGCTGAGAGCACACAATGCGCGCAGAGGTGCATGTGCACGAGGATGACTACGTTCCCTTAACCCAGTCATGTGACGCACCCGCAAATAACATCGAAACAGGAAGGTGATGTTGAGAATATGAGGAAATGCGGAAGCAGTGTAATTGGAGTAGTAATGAGCAATCAACACTAATCAACCCACGAAGGCCAATCAGCGGCAGCTGACAACTCTGCATGCAGAAACCTGCAAAACGGGATAGGGAGGCATATGAATGCAAAGAAAGTAGGGGAGGTAGCAGATTGCAAAGAGTGAAGACCTGACACAGCAGAGCCAAGCAGACAGGCAGCATAACGGCGGTGGCACACAAAACGCACGATATGCCATGTCCCAGAAACTACACATGACAGGGCTCTGCAGGATGCATGCCAGGAAATAGTAGGTGCAACGTGCAGAAACAGTAAGGGAAGGTCGAAAGGTAATCCATTGCAGGCAAGAGTAATGCAACACCAAAGGCAACAGCGTTGCAGTGCCAACGGTAAAACACGGAAGATAATCCCCAGATACGTCACAGACACACCCTATGACATCACCGGGTGTACAGCACAATAGTATAAAGTGTGAATGCACACAACACACAGCCGTGTATTTCCAAACGCCGCACCATAGGTGTAAACACACGGGGAACTTTTAAAATGTACATGTTGGGTGCTGCCGTGGCCGTGATCCATCAGCATGTGTTAGAGACAGACGGTGTTGTGGAGGAGGGTGCCAACAACTACCGTAGGCATCAGAGGAGAAGGAGAGTGTTCAGACCAAGGGTAACCTACCAGGGGCTACAAGACCTGGAGATAGTAGAGTGTTACAGGGTGGATAGGGACACGTTACAGCAAATAGTAGAGCTGTGACGGCCACGCCTGAGAACAAGAAACAACAGAGGGGAGCCCATCCCAGTGGACACAAAGGTATGTGTAAGCTTGTGAATACTGGCCACAGGTACCTTTCAAAGGCCAACTGGGGATATAATGGGCATCTCACAGGCATCAGCATCCAGGGTACTACACCAGTTTCTGGATGCCATGTTACCACATGCCAATGAGCATATATACTTCCCCAGATCTCAGGAGGAGTTGGCTAGCAATATGTGCCACTTCCACTGTGTGGCACAATACCCGGAGGTACTGGGTGTGATAGACTGTACACACATACAAATCAAGTCACCACCTGGGGAGCAGGGTAGACGCTACATAAACTGCAAGGGATTCCCCTCCATCAATTGCCAGGTCGTGTGCAATGCGCAGGGCATTATCATGGATGTGTGTGCTGGAAGCCCTGGAAGCTACCACGACTCCCATATCTGGCATGCCTCACAGCTGTACCAGGTATTCGCCAGGGGGGACATCCCACAAGGCCACCTTGTGGGGGATGCTGGCTATGCACTGGAGCCGTGGATGATGACTCTCATCAGAAATGCACACACACACATGCAAGAACGCCATAATGAGGCACACGCACAAACCAGAATAATCATAGAGCGTGTGTTTGGGATGCTGAAATCATGGTTCTGGTGCTTGGATACATCCGGTGGAGCCCTGCAGTACTCTCCAGGCACATGTGCCCACATATTCATAGTATGTGCCATGCTACATAATATGATCCTGCGGAAGCAGCTGCTGCAGGGACATAATGGTGAAGGGCCACAAAGCCCACCACAACTGCCAAGGCCAGTCCAGGCACAGAGGGTTCAGGACCATGAACACACTGTGCCAGCCCCAGTAGGCAGACGGAGGCATACCCAATATGCCTATGCCCTGGCAAAGAGGGAACGTATAGCACATACTCTGACAGCGTAGGCCCCATGGACTGACACCTCCCTACCTGTACACACAGTGAAATGGACAGCACACAAACATAACCACCCGTAAAGTGTACCGTATGGGTGGCCCCATGTGTGACTCCAACATAGGCAGCACCCAAACACTGTACACCCAACAGCCAGCGGAGCATGGAACCCCAACACCTGAACCGTACGCGGGTCCTACAGCAGATGGCGTTGCTGTATGCTGCCACGTTTGCCGCAAGGTGTATACATATAAACATGTATATATGTGCATATACATATATGTAGATAGATATAATTACATATATAGAAATATATGTACACATATACATATAAGTACTACAGGTAAGACAGGGAATCAGAGGGATGTAAGGTGACAGAGATGTAACACGCGATATCTGTACATAGTATACATAGTGAAATGACAACCTGAGCATCCAGGAGGTTTAACAGAAGAGGATACCGCCAACCATGGAAAGGGCAACAAACCGAAATGCATAACCGCGAGTCGAATGATCGCCAGGCCACAGTACAGTAACAGTACATGCGCAGGTAATACTATGATGATATGAGGGGGAGTGTAGACCGCGCCAGTGATGCGCCCACGCAGGTACTGTGTGCAACCATCCCTGTGACTGCCGTAGTATGTGTATGTGTGCGTGAGGGTGCTGTGTGTCGCTGTGCGAGTGTAATGTGTGTGTCTCTGTAATATGTGTATGTTGGTGCCATGTTAGAGGCAGAGTGGAATAATATGTGTAGGCATACAGTACATTAGCCACAGGCATATGTACACCAGTAGTCCCAAAGTAGTAGTGAGAGCCCCACCCTGGCTAGGCGTGTGGCGACATATAACGATGCAAAGTGACAATGTCCCAGAATGTAGCACAGGAATATACCCCACAGGAAATGGAAAGGACGTATGTACTAATCATGACCGTATGTATGACACTGATATGCTAATTGCAAAATGATACGTCGGCAAAGTCACACAGCAATAGGCATGTACCGCGGAAATACGTATGTGCTACCTCGGTACTGACCGTGGCCACATATCGGCCCGTAAACACCGCTGTGTGTTCTACAAGTGTCAAACAAGCAATCCCCACCTGAATAGGTGGCAACCACTGGCAAACAGGCCATCCCAAGTACAGGACCACAATGACTGTAAATATCTGGGACAGAATGACAAGGGATAGTCGTCACGTACAAACAACCGCTGATATACCACAGATGTGACGGAGGAATACATGCATGAAGCACACACGCAGGCGATACCAACACCACATGACAACAACACAACCTACACTCCCAGATCAACAGACAATTAACTGTCAACTCCCCAGGCAGGGATGGAGCACACAGACAACCATACCGTATGTAGAGATGCAAGGCCCACAACCCGTATCCATCACCTACAACCTCCGATATCCCCCATCGTACATATTAAAGGGATACAAGCCGTAATAGCAGCACAAACATACAGGCAGTCAATGACATCTGCATAACCGCAACATCTCACGTGGGAAACACAATCAACAGCGGATGCATACTTGCATGCGTTGTTTAAAGGAATACAACAGCTATGTTACACATCCGAATGCAAAACACCATCAACAGACACCGTCAGGACAGGGACACCCACATTTCGAACCTAATACCATACCCAACACACACAATCCACGGATAACACCACTACGAAATCTACCTGTCGCCACACATAGCGGCTGCAGTTACACATAACATAACACAATACAGACCATCTCCACGAAGGTAGGGCAAATAGCCAACGCCCAGGTGAGGAATCCAACCATACCCCAGTTACGACGCGTAATGTCCGAATGGAGTAGATGCACAGGTGATATGCGCACAATTACACACTGAGGAACAGCAATTGGTGGGATGAACCCACATGTTGCAGGTATCGACGGATATAAGGATGACTCCCAGGATATTCAAACCGTATGCTCATACCAAACCAGCAGTGTACAACGGAAAGAGTAATAAATAGGAATACCGATACACGGAACGAAAAACAGAACGAAACACCGACAAGGTATGTAGAACACACGATATGTACGGGTGTGTAACACATGATGTGTATGACGAAGCTGTACTGTATGGGAATGGTGTTTGTAAGTAATGATACTTGTCCATAATGCAGAGAGTGGTGAAAGGTGGTTATGTAGTGCTATCCTGCTGAGCATACCAACGACTGTGGACACCATGTGCACAGCAGTGGGACATCATGTACACAGCCGAGACACCACAAGGGCTGCCACAGGGGGGCATAAGAGACAACAATGCCAGACCACACGCCGATGCTGGCAGTGGATGTCCAACAAGGAAGTGCCATAGCAGGGGATAGGATATGTATGTATACTGTCACAGCACACATGTGTATGGGCATATACCGTCGATGTCATACGTAATGTGTGCCCGACGTGCACGTATGCCTTGCAATAGGGGATACTATGTCAACTATGTGTAATGTAAAGCTGTCATGGTGGATATGACAGACATTATACACAGTATCACAGGCATATCATGCATAATGGAGGTATTGCCTATTGGTATGTACAATAACAGGATACATATGGCCTGTAGGTATGGGACAGAGTAGTAGCATCATAGCCATCTGAAATGGAAGGAACACCAAGTAACCATGCCCAAACGATCTGTAGCAGGTGCATTGTGGGCAACAATGAAGTCTGGCAGGTCCATGTGTAAACACATGTGCAGTGTACACAGTAGTGTCACCTCCCCATGGTAGTGTCCAGTGAACAGCAGAGGCGGGTGTCAACTGCATGTTTACACAGTACTGCTGCTGTGGTGGTACCATGACTACGTGTCACTCAAACAGCAAGGGAGCTATCACATGAACAGTACCACTGTGTGTCCCTGTGGGATGTGCACAGGACCTATGTTCCACAGCATGGTGTGTGTTGTGTCTGCAGAAGTAACACAGAAGCCCAGCCCATGCAGTGTGGCATGTGTGCACATATCCATGAGCAGTCCGTTCACACTGCCCACTGCAATTGTCATGTATGAGGAGTATATGCATCAGTAATGCGGAGGACATGGTCCGTGTCAGAGCAGAAGACACCCCTGTGTATGTGGTATGCAGATGTGTACAGATGTGTTTTCCATCTGTCAGCCGCATATGTAAACTGTCTAAGCCTGGTACACATCGCGGCATGACAATGCTGTGCCATGTAAAGTTGTAGCCGTTGTGGAAGGTACACCATGAATGTGGTATTGTACCCTTGACCATGTGTAGATGTGTGTATGCCACAGGTACAATGGCTACCTATGTACCAGCATCACACACAGTACAGATAGGTGTGGCCCTGCAGAAGTGTATCCATGCCACAGTGGAATACGGTAACCACAGGACCGTGTGGGGCATTTGTGTGTACAGCAACCATGTACAATGTGATATGCATGTACGGGGCCAGTATCCATGTGATAGTCAGTGGGTGAATGTTGCTATGCAAAGGTGATGTGCATGCACCATGTGTCATGCATCCTGATGCCATGACACCCACATGATGTATCTGCCACACTGACACCCGTATGGTCATTATCGGTATGAGCTGGTGGAGCTATAATGGCGCCAGGTATGTAGATGTGGGATATCTAGGCATGGACAGTACTCTGTGACAGCATGTTGTGTATGTAAGCAAATAGTGAACATGAGGGGCCCCATGACTGAGGACTGTGTAATGCCATATGTACCTGACATGTAGTAGGTAGTATGATATGCTTGCACCACTGTGTGTCCTGTCCAAGAGTCATATAGCCTAACATCCTGAGACACAGGGTATGATGTGCAGGTGGATGTGTACGTTGCCAATACCAGAACATGGAATGGTGCTGAAGGGCAATGTGAGGACAACGTCTGATTTGTTGCCCTCTGTACCACCCCAACCACCCATGCAATGGTACGACAGGTGGCCAGCATGTGTATGTGGCGTGCTGTGGCACACAGAAGCCCAACAAGCGTGCCAGGAAAGGCATGGAGGCCATCAATGTGTGTGTGAAGCACGTTCGTGAGGATGTGCCCTAGTGCCATACAGAATGGTCCAGTCATGGGTGTACGAATGCAGTCCCACACATGCAATGCAGTGCCACCCATGGGTAGTGCGATAGATGCGGCTGTGCGATGGTCAAGGTACACAATGTCCGACAACAGGCTAGCAGTGAATATAGTGGGCTGGTGTGGAGACACATACCAAACAGGTTGGCGGGACATAACAGCTAGGGACATCGGAAGGTGACATCGGGCCAGTGTCCCAGGACATAATGTGTGCATGTCAGTACCATGTATGTGTCCACAGGGACACTATGATGTCCATGTATGGATTGCAACCCTGTAGTGAGTGAGAGTGTGTATTGTTGGTAAGTACACCTTCGCCTGGCACGTTGCCAACATTATCTCAGTCTGCAATGCCTGGGTGACTATTGTATGTGACATTGAATGTGGATGTAGCCAAACAACACAGACATACCACCACACTGCCTGAGGCCCCACACTGCAATGTGCGGCAGTCATGTGTAGGTAGCTAGCCTTGGAGCATGTGATGGACCACGAGGACCCACCATGGCTGACAAGTGATGCACCCCACACATGTGAATATACACCACCGCAACAGCCTGCACATGTGCCCATACATCAGATGTGCATGGAACATGACCACCACCGTGGCATCTGTGAACAGGTCAGTACCGCCATGTCTCTGTGTGGAATAGCATGGTCCCTACCATTGTGTACATGCTACGGAAGTGCACTGTGGTATGTGTCAGCATATGTATGTACACTGTCCATCTGCCAGGGTGTCATGCCATTAACAACTGCTGTCAGCAGACGACAGTAGTACTGGCTGTAGTACACATGTTCCGTGTATGCTGCGATGGGTGTGTGTCCAGGGTGTGGCTAGCAGGGCCGTGAAGCATATGTGTTCATCCACCAAAGGGGGGATAACCCCAGGTTTAACACACCAGACACATGGAGGTATTGTGCATGCTGAGGGTAGTGTAGGTATGGTATGTGTTGTGTAATGTGTCATCCAGCTGGGTGGAGTGCATGCCTCAACCATGTGTAGGTACATGGGTGTCCATTCTAGGGAAGTGTGGGTTGCTGTCAGCACATGGCAGTATCAGCTATCTGAGGCCCAATGTACAGTATAACAACACAGACAGCATGTAACCTGTGGTGTACAATGTAAACTCTGTTGCATGTTACAATGTGTCTAGCGGTCACAAACATGGGTATCTGCACATTGAGCACCTATGATGCATTGTGTTCGGCAAATATCCAGGATGTGTGCAAAACACTGTGTGATGTGGGATCCCCTCACCTGTGTGTGTTGCAGTCCAGGTATGTGCCTGGGAGGTACGATCCGTGTACAATCTGTACTTGCAGGCGTGCTGCGCAGAGCATGGAGGCAGGTCCCAGTCACTGCAGATAAATGTGAGTGGTGCACTAGTGTGTGTGCCTTGCTTGTGTGCAGCACAGTAGAAGGTGCAAGCATTGTCCCACATGACCCCATGCCGTGCCTGCCTGTAACAGCCCTGCTGGAGACAGTCATGTGACACCGCCACAGAGGCAGTATAGCATGTGAAGATGTACATGTGTGCTCCACACCCCAGGTAGATGGCCGCAGGTCATGTGTGCCACAGCAGTGTGGTCGACCAGGACTGTCATAGTGGTCAGATACCACATGCCTGTATAACTACAGTATGAGCATAGGCAACAGTTGCAGTGACACAGTAGGTCAATGTACAGTGTCCCTGTGTTCAGACCACTGCCTACTGTACACTTGGCTAGACACACACCCAGAGGGTGAATATACCGGTGAGCCATCACATGTCCCAGTACACGTAGCCTGTGTAATGCCATCACAGGCGGTCACAATAACACGCTATGCGAGAGATATGTTGTACCAGGTGATGTGTCATGTGTGCATATGTTGAGTTGCACAGCTGTTCACACGTCCGCAACATATCAGTGCATGATGCCTAGTGTAACATGATGTGTGGAACTGCACTGTGATCCACAACAGGGTCATCTGAGACAGGTGTGTTGTGAATGGTGTAACCCATGGTTCCACGGGATATACACCGGTGCTGTTGGCTGCCATGCTGGGGCCACCAGTGGTGCCTACAGTGGTCATACAGACATACTGCACACATTGTTCTGGCAGGAATGTCCATTGTTGTAGATGATGTGTTACTACGTGAAGGTAGGTGTGTGTTGTGAATGTTACCCATCCAGATGTGACCATCAGGTGCAGTCATGGTTGTCGACAGCATCACACCCATCCACAGCTGTCAGCACCCTGTCCCCAGAATGGGTGTCAGCCGCCCTCGTACTGTGTGACCTATGTGCAGATGGCGGAACACCTACTACTGGCTGGCTAACAGTGTCATCTAGGAAGGCTATGTGATGGCTGGAATACGCTGTTATAATGTATAATGATGGTATCCCAATGAAGTACATGGAATTCCATACAGTAAGCCATGGCTGGCATGTAAACCATGTACAACAATGATTGTGTGACAGACACAAACAATGCGGAGCCATGTTGAACATGCACCCATGAGAACACCAAATGAGATATGTTACACATATTGATGTGCAACTGTCAGCTATGGGCACAGCATGGATGCAGACGCATATCCCCCACAGGCAGTACCATGCCATGTAGGTAGGGGGGAATTGCACGACTACATGTGACAGTTGCTGTACCGCCACATGTACTGCATATCCATCATATAGGGGTAGCAGTGGTACGTGACTGTTGGACATGCCTGTACATATGACCATGTCCCACAGGATATGTGTTACGTGTGTACAACACCTGTTGTACCGTCATCAAGCTGTGAAGTGTATGGCTGCCAGTGTACCTGTGTGACATGTTGTGCAATGGGTGCAAGGGTACACAGTAGTGCATTGCATGCCCACATGTCCCACACAGGTGCATAGCCTGAACATACAATACAAAGAGGGTGTTGGATCATAGCAACCCACAAGAGGAGATGGGTACGGGTGGCAACCCACTACCACCTGTCCGGGTAAGGTGTGCATGTCCATGACACATTAGCACCTGAGATGTTAGCAGTACAGCTGTACAGGGCAGCATGCATATTCGATCACTAATACCCCTGTGTGTTCCACCACTGGCCTGTTGACAGACAGACACCAACACAATGTGCAGCATTGACATGTGCACAGCACATCACAGCTGGTTACTGTAGAACAGGTTTACCATGTAGACATGAGCACAGAACATCTGCGCCAGCCACACTCAAACACGTTATGTGTTGAACCCCACCATCATTGTAGCCCATGCCACAGACAGATGTTCATGCATCTGTGTATGTACGGCTGGGAATGTCCCTGGCCTAGCAGTATAGCTGTGTCAGTGTTGCGAACAACATACTGAATGGACTGGGTGTGTGAGGTGTGCGTCATACGTGTATGGTCCGATGGATGATACCATCAGTGCCCCCGCTATGTGAACATCCCTGTCCCCATACATGGATACCTATGCTGTGCCCAACACCACGGTCCCTGTGGGAGGGATGGTGCTGTGTGGTGCACCTGCTGACATGGCGGTGGCAGCAGGCACTGGATGTAGACATATGTGGTACCCATGTCAGGCCAGGCTACCATCCATGTGCACGGGATATCATTGTGTGGGCACATACAGCACTGTGTTGAACAATATCACAGCACATAGCACCTGTCAGGGTAATGTGTATGCATGGATGTGCGATACCAGCATGCACCATACACACCACCACCACCAAGCAGCATGCTGCCTACCTTGCAGAAGGCCATTGTCCACACCATGATGATAGACATGTGTAATGTCCATATACACATAGCAATGACATATGGAATGGACAGCCACCCTCCCAATATCAGTACCCCCCCAGGTGGGACACATCCCTGTGCCATGTATGTGACATACCCTGTCATACCATGCAGCCCTGTCCAGCAAGGCTGCACGTGCTATCACAGTCATACATGGTGCGATGGCCAAATGGCACTTGCACTATCAACCGCCCAGAGCAGTAATGTGGCACTGATGCACCTTGTGGTGTCACAGGTGCTGTGTGTTGGTGTACAACGCGCGCCACAAGACATGCTATGTATGACCACCCCTGCTAATGTCATATGATTACACAATGTCCCATGTGTATCACATGTGCAATACAGGTGAGCCTTGGCAGGTTGTCCAACACCTGTACAGTGCTGTGTAGATGTACATGGCACAACACATGCATGTACAGGTGTCCACGTGTATGTGTGCAGTGCCACCGATGACGTCCATAATGGCTGCGTCCGTGATGCCTAGTGACATATACACAGCATCCAGGTGAACAGTAGAACTGTGTACACATTGGGACACATGCCAACTGGTATGAACACAGGTGCAGGCAGGTACACATGTCCACAGCAGGTTACCATCAACATGGTGTGTGTACAGTGTGATGAGTTAACACACAGATATGATATGATACCCGCTGCTTAACGGTGTGACAGCAACACGTCAGCTGTGTCAGTGCCATGATGCATCGCAGAGATTACTGTGCAGATGTCGTACATGTCATAGCAATGTATGTCCAGCGGTATGCCAGTACATCAGTGTAAATGTGACCTGTCACCATCATTATGTCTTACAGACAATGCCACGTTCACGGCTGCCAGCCTTCAGCCGCCAGGAGGATGAAGTAATCATACCGTTGCTCCATGACAACTATGACCTGCTATTCAGCCATGTTCCACAGCAAGCACAGCAGCGGGATGACCTGTGGCAGGATATGCGCAGGAGGGTGAACGACGTGGGTGGCAACAACCGCACCTACCAGCAGATATGCCGACACTGCACGGACCTAATATGGCACGCGAAACAGCGTGCCGCCACAATCGCCAGAGAACAAGGTGGAACAGGTGGTGGGCCACCAACCCAGCACCCACTCACACACACACGGAGGAGCTCCTGGCCAGTCTGGGGACACCCAGGGAACATCATGCAGAAACACTCGCTGCCATCGTGGAGGTGGGTGTCTCCCAACCAACGAGCCTGGAGCTGCCTGGTAAGTCAGTCTTGCATATGTGTATGATAACTGATGTAGGTGTGGGTGTCACAGTACACCACATAATGTACCAACACATGCCAGGTATATGGCCACACAAGCCGCATACTACAGTATGCTACGCCAGGTTTGCAGACATGTGCATAACACATGCTACCACACAGGTACATGATGTGACATGCACAGTGCTTACTGTGGCTACAGTCATGGATAATGTTTATACTGTTGTGTTGCCCCTATACAGGTACCTCTGGCGTGTCGCACAGCCATGGGTCCATCGCAGGTGAGACTGTTGTTAGTAACAGGCATGTTACAGTGTATAGATATTTGCCATGTGGCCAGGTATGACATGCATACCTGGGTTCTGCTCCAGTCACGGTATACAGGTTGCACCACCTGACACACACGCCACCCATGTACAGTAGATACAACTGTTAGTATACACCAGCATGAAACCACAGAACCCGTCGGTGTGATATGTGCAGTCAGCTATGCATACAATGGTGGAGGTGTTCTACAATGGCTGCATATGTAGTATGCATTGGAATGCCATTTGTGGTACGCACACAGTACCACATAGTGAGCTGTGATCTGGCCAGCACACAGGTGTTACCAATGTGACATATGCCCCTGCATTGTGTGCACACGTTGTGACATGGCACATGACATGTCCCATGCACATGGTGTTCTGTCTGCAATATTGTCACACCATGACATGACCTACGCCTGACATAGCAGATATCCACACTGTCTGCATAGCCCTCTGGATTGTGACACCTCCGACTTGTATGGGTGTATGTCACATGGGCGACCACAGGGATGGGTACACGATGCCCATCACACACAATTGTCCATTACCCAGTCAAACATGGCCATGGGTGATACCTACAGGCATGTTGCCACACAGTACATCTGGAGTGGATAGACACCGTTGCACATTGTCCACACATAGTGCGATCATAGCTGTAGTGGACCACCTGTACATTTGATGTGGTACACCAGACAACCGGAATGCCTGTCTGCAGCCACTGGAGGTGCCACCAATGTCTACCATATACGTGCTGTGGAACAGCATGACTGTGTTGCAGACATGGCAATGCAATGCGTCCATGTTATGCATCGCACAGAAACATACCTGTGTCCTGCTGCCATGCAGTGGCACAGTGCCTGTACTCCCCACTGTATAGCTATGTACATGGCTCACACCAACCACACCTGCACAGACATCTTTGTTACACATGCATTCTATCTGTAGCCTGTACACATAACACTGCACTGTGACGCCCAGTATGATGCGGTGCATGTGGTGGGACACCATTGTCACATGTCCACATGTTATCGCACATGTTGGCGGAGTACATGTCAAAGTGACGCCAGCCATGTGTACTGTTAACCTGCCTGTGGCCACACGGTGTATCACGGTGATGCATGCAAACTACCATGAATGTGTGTACTGCATGCCTACTGAAATGACACCTGCTTGATGTAGTGTGCACCCCAGGGCAGTATGCATACTACCACTATTAATGTCTGGACTGCATTCACTGAGCTGTGGTGTGAGAATGCTGCATGCCATCTGCAATATCACATGCATGATGTGTCTGCATGTGTGTGTGTGTGTCAGCGTGTGTGTGTCTGCGTGTGTGTCTGCGTGTGTGTCTGCGTGTGTGTGTGTGTGTGTGTGTGTGTGTGTCTGCGTGTGTGCCTGTGTGTGTGTCTGTGTGTGTGTGTGTATCTTTCCGTGTGTGTCTGTGTGTGTGTAATGTATCTTACAGTATGTCTTTGTATTCACAGGTGGTGTAGGTGCGTTCCTCCTGCAGTCCATCTGATGCTAGTGTCCCCACAGATAGTAGTGGTGATGACCATATGCATGAGGCACAGGCAGGGTTGTCAGGGGCAGAAGCTGTGCCATTGGTTACCGTCCACCTATGTCCCTTCATCTCTGCACACGGTTCTGATGCCGACACATACCACATCACCGTTGCCCATAGAGGAAGGACAGTCAGCGTCTGTTGGCATTGAGCAAGAATGTGTGGTGGCTACAGAAGGTGCGGGTACACACCATGTTGCCAGTGTAATGACTGGTGATGTGCCACACAGGCATGTGGCTGGTGCTGCTCAGGAGGACCTCTGGCAGACATGCACCTGCTGTACAGGGTGCAGCAGCTGGTATCACCAGACGCATGTTCCAGACTGTAATGGTGGCACAGGCACGTGCTGAATGGCAGAACCAAGAAGGGCAGAGGCTGCAGAGGGCCGCAATCCATTCCCTAAATGAGAACATCCAGTCATTGGCGAATGCTCAACAGCAGATTACTAATGTTCTGGATAGGCGATTAGGTGAGATGGTTGGAATCCTCGACCGAGGCATGTCAATCCGCGAGCGTGAGCTGTCTGTGCTGGAACACCTGGTAGGGATGAGGCATAGGACACGTGGCCATAGGCCAGCAACACCACCTAGTGTATGTCGACGTGTGCGTGCCACCTCTCATGCCCACTCACACAATGCCGGTAGCAGCAGCAGTGCAGCTGGTGCTACACCAACCACACCAGGACACAGCAGGCCACGTGGACGTGGCCCTGGCTGGTCCCAGCATGGACACGGTTCCAGCGGACATGTGTCATCGGAGAGTGGCCACTCCATACCTCTACCCAGTAGTGCCCGTGTGACCCCAGGCAGGCATGGGTCACGTGGCCGCAGACGGACACAGTGAGCCGTACAACCTGCACTGTACAGTCTGGGGCTGCCAAGTATACCCCGTGTAGGCATCACAGATGGCTGAACTGTGTACACACATACCCAAACACGGCAGACACAACTGTAGGGCTCCACCACATCCACATGCATTCTGCACAGTCATGCCCAGTAAATGCACCGGCCCTTACACACACACATATGATGTCATCCATTGGTACAGCCTATGCCCCTGGCACACATATCACCCTGTGCATATGATGAAGCCTCTGCCACATCACTGTCATCCACACCATCGGTGCACAGTTATGCAAATATATTCTGATGCACAGGGTGGACAAGATAGTGAGAGGTGTATGTGATACCTGTGTATGCATAGTGTGTGATGTGTATGTTGCAGTGGTTGTGTATGACAAGTGACAGGTGCGTATGTGACGTGGGTTGTGTACTGTCATCATGCAGCAGACATACCATGTAGTGCAGGTGCAGCATACATTGAGCTGTGTACATGGTATGTGTGACGGTTACATGTGTAGCACCATGTTAGTTCTGTTAACCTGTATGCCTCATATGGTGTACTTGCATGTGCCTACTGGGAGCACTGTTATCAGTCCCCCACGTGTAGCTGTGGGTTACCCACAGGCACATCTGGTAATATCAGCATACCACAGGTACCCGCAACCTGCCTGGACACCTACATAGGTACATAGGTGCATAGGTACATACCAGACTATGTGCCCTACGGCATGTGTAAGCCTAGCCAGAGTGTGTGTGGCTTTCACCACCCCTTAGGATGAGGATACTATATCCATTGGTCTGCTGTCCCTCTGTACAGCAGTGACACAGAGATGATGCCTGGGGCATACCTACGATCTCCCATCCACACGTCAGGATTACTCTTGGACAGAGTCAGTGAGGGGCTCTGCTTCACAAGGGCTGGGAATCTGTTCCATGGTGTAGGGAGTCTCTGGGCGATGAACCTGTCCCTCCAGCACATCCTATTTATGTCCGTGTTGAGGTTTCTGTCAGTTGTTCTCGTGCCCGTGGTTGTTTGGATCCTAGGAGTTGGAACATGTCCATGACACCCAGGTCGGACATGGCCGGGTATGTCAGGCACAGATCACCTCGGAGCAGATGGTATGAGA
Organism: Protopterus annectens; assembly: GCF_019279795.1. NCBI lineage: Eukaryota > Metazoa > Chordata > Ceratodontiformes > Protopteridae > Protopterus > Protopterus annectens. The sequence goes on along the minus strand of NC_056736.1, from coordinate 86,076,236 downwards.
AGGTATACAGCCGGAGTCCCCTCAGTCGGGCAGCGTGTGACATATGTTTCAGCACCTTTATCCCTGTGTTGTGGAATGTTTGAGGTCCTTCTGAGTGCTGCAGGTGTCAGGTTAGGTACATTCCAAATGTGGCGTTGTACCCAATCATTGGTCTGATGCGTGAAGAGTACAGGGGTACAATGACCTCCCCTGATGTGGATGTGAATCCCTTCATGACCAGGTGGGCACAGTGGAATGTCTTCCCAACCACATTGGCAATGTGAGTGTCAAGAGAGGTTACCGACAGGTTTGGTACCCATGTCCCTGATCACGTCCACCATGTTTAATGGATTACCACCTATGTGGTAATTCGGGTGAACATGTCTTTCCCAAAGGGTAGGTCTATACCTTCCCTGGCATGTAGCTTCAGGCCATGGCTCTGGCACCAGTTATCCATTTCTATGAGACCTCAGGTGGATGTCCGTGTCTGATGGGGTGTTGAGTATGGTGGCCGGTTTGCAGTCATCTGCATACCTTGTCTGCCACAATCCCCTATGTTTGCATGCACGCCGAAAGTTGAATGCTGAACAGGAGGGGGCCCAGGACTGAGCCCTGTGGGCCACCACTTGGGACCAGCTTGGAGTCTGACATGGCACCAGGAACACTAACCCTGTGGGTTTTGACCTCCGTCCGGTTGGCAAACCATCGTGTGACATATGTCTCTACATCTATGCTGGTGAGCCTTTCTATGATGCCCGCGTGGAGTGTGGTTCGAACGCTGTCGCCAGGTCACGGTAGTCTGTGCAAACCGACGTACCCCCATCAATGGCCTTAGTGACTCCTCCAAACAGGTAGACCAGGTTCAGGAGGCAGGATCTGCCCTTGACTAAGCCGATGTGGGTATGTTCCAGTATTTGTCGTTCCCCAATGTCTTTATTTATGAGCTCCATTATGGACCCCTCCATAGCTTTGCAGACAAGGCTTGTCAAGCTTATAGGGCAGGGATGTACAGAGTCCATAGGAGCACTACCTTGGTGGAGTGGGACCACAGTTGCCGTATGCCATCCATCGGGTACGTAGCCTGTAGTAAGGCTAAGATTAAACAGCAGCCTTATGTGCAGGGTGAGGCCCTCATTGAGGTTGTGTAGCACACAGCCGGGGACACCATCTGGTCCCATTGATGCTGTGTTCACTGCTTTACAGATATCAGCTCTCACCTGGGCATTCGAGATGTTTGGGAGGCTAGACTCTGGTGGGATAGATACGTCCCCTCTTGGGGGGGGGGTAGATGTATGCACGGAACCTGTCTGCCAGTTTCTTGGCAATGTCTGTGGGTTCAGTGATCATTGTACCATTCTGGACTAATTCTGAGCATAACTGTGTGCTTCCACCCATGTTCCTACCATAGCTAAGGAAGGCCTTATGGTTGTCTTATGTGTCCTTTGCAAGTCCAGTCCCACAGGCGGCCTTGGATGATTGTATGAGTGATCGTATGTTAATGCCAGTATTAATCAGTGATGCCTTCCCTGGTAGTGATATTGCACTGTCATGTAGTAGCTTTCACCTCTTGTACGGTTTGTTAATGGCTGGGGTCCACCAGACCATGTGCCTGCCTTTGGTGGACAAGGTCCTGATGTTATCAGGGATCGCTTGATCCAGACATTCCTGGGGGTGCTCATAGAAGGCATTTGTAAGGGTTTCAGCAGCGTGGCCTGTGTTTACCACTGGCATGGAGGCCTTGTAGGGTACCACACCAGTCATATGACGTGTGGGGTTCGCTGTGGAGAGGTCTTCACTGTGGTCTCCCTTGCCGGTGTTGGGTGCAGGATGCGGATCTCCAGTGAGTTCACTATATGGTCTGACCTCACCGTTGAGGGATGTACATCCTGTGTGGAGCATGTCGTCCCCATGTGTGATGATCAGGACTAGTATAGTTCCTCCCCTTGTGGTTATGGTGCATGGTTGTTCCACAGCATTCGGGTGTATGAACACCTGGAACCTTTGGTGTAGGGTGTTGTGTCCTGGGTAATGTTCCCAGTCTATGTATGGGTGGTTGATGTCACCCAATATGATGGTGTTGTGAGAGCATTCATACTCCCCAGTGTCTTCAGGAAGGCTGTGCAGGTATCCTGGGTTTGGGAGGGTGGTCTGTAGCATGCAACAAACTGTAGGGCAGTCCTACCCATGGTTAATTGCACCTGGATGGTCCCCGCTGCTACGTGCATTTCTGCCAACCTGGAGGTGTGGGTATCCTTCATGGAAATGGAGACTCCCCCTCCTTCTGTGTTCGGTCCGGGTTATGGTCCTGAACGCGTGATATGAGGTATGACCTGATAGTGCTGGGGTGCTCTCAGGAGCCCTGAACAATGTTTCAGTCACAGCACTGACATCGATGTCCTCCATACTGAGGAGGGCATTTGAGGGTGTGCAGCTTGGGCGTAGACTACTGGCACTGAGCAGTATTACCCTTTCTTTTCTCCAGGTTTGTAGTCTAGGGTGGTAGGTTTATCATTCCAGCCTTGCCTGCAGTGGGCACTGTGGGGGTGGCAGGAGCCCAGCCAAACTCTTGAAGACCAGGGGCGACAGGTGCGAGCCATCCCTTGCGAAGTGGTGCCAAGCATGTCATCCCAGGCAAGAGGAATTTGGATCCCCTCAGACTGACACCGGTAACCAGGCACATTATCAAGGGTGATCATTTGGAGCCAGTATTGTGGCATCATACTTGATGAGGGTGGGATACTGCCCAGGGTCAGGGACATGCTGGCCTGGGCTACACAATCTAGAGCCCCTCTATGTCTCCTTTCATGTATCCCAGGGTGGTATGTCTCGTCGTTGACACCAGCATGGACAATGACCGCGTCATACTTGTACATGCTGCGGAGTGACCTGAATGCGTGTGTTATGTGGCGGATTCCAGCGCCCGACAGGCAGCCTACTGTGATCATTCCCTTGTTCAGTCTGGTGGGTGGGATGTCAGTGTGTCTGACTGTGGCGTCACCCATTACAAGTGTGTCTGGTATTGTGTGTGGCCTTTGGGGCTGTGACTGTTTAGCACACTGACATTGAGAACTATGTGTTGCATGTCCTATGTCTTGTGGAGGCAGTTGCTTGGGTGTCTGCTTCAGAGGCCTCGTTAGGTTCGTTACATGTTTTAACAGTGCCTCCAAGTATGTCTTAGTGTGTTCATGTGTTTGTTTAGCATTTGTGATAGTTACATGTGACACTGGGTTTGTGGTGTGCATGGTGTCCTTCCCCTCCCATTTGGTCTTGCCGGTCATGGTTTGAGAGAGCTCAGCCCCCTGTCTGGCTATATAGTTGCATCTCTCACATGTATTATGTTTAGTGGGGGAGGTGCGGCTTGTCCGTGTCCATGAGGCACCTGTAACATTGCCCAGGATGCCCAGATTCACCATCTGAACAGGAGAGGTCGCTAGCAATTGACCCTTCGACATGCCAGAGAACGTGAATGCATTTGCTGTGTAACTGGGTCAGAAGGCACCTATAGCGAAGTGGGTACTCAAGGGGATTCTAGGCTAGTGTAGTACTCCATCTAGTATACATGTACTTTACCTATGTAGGAATACTATGGGAGCATGTGCAGAGCTTTTGTGATAGAGAACAGACAGTTGAGATTGCAAGAAGAGAGGTTCTACATGTAAACCTGCGGAGCACGGAGCCAGATATAGTGTAACGTTGCTTACACGGTACATGACGCACATGCCCACACATATACTGCACCTGATGCCTGTGGTCGGTGCCACAGGCTACGGTGGACAGAGACATCACATACATGGCATGACACAGTACAGGTATGGTGACATTCTGCAGGTGTCATACACAGTGTGCTGGCAACTGACCGCAGGTGTCACCTGTCAGCTGTGGTGCACGGTGTGCAGCAGTTGGATGCTGTACCGGTACAGGAATATGTCTGCAATCGCGGGGCGTACACCACTATGGCACACACCCCATTGTGTGCAGATGGGGACACCTGCCTGTGTGGTCAGCACCCTCACAATACAATGCACCCACGCACCATGTCACAGGGGGCGGTCTTGCACAGGTGGCCAGTAAGGCTCACAAGTATGGCATTGACAGGGATGTACAATGCAGTACCAGTACGGGATGGTCACCCTGTGTGGTTAGTGTCCAGTCACAACACTATATCTGCATACACCCTCACAACAGGCAGCAGACATACACACATGTTGACACACTGACATGGTGGTGACCACACATGTCTACACGGAGGGATGACGTGTTGCATGTACTGCACCATCCACATCCACGCACCCCACACTGAGGTATGTACAGATCTCTACCATGGTGTACAGTGATGTGTGGCACATGGCACATAGTCCCCCCTGATCTGTGGCATACATGGGCACACATTCCTGCACACATGTTGGTGCTAGGAATGCCACACCCGCTATATGGGATATGTGTAGGCGTGCAGCAGTATGTAGTGCATCCTGCGTACCACCACTGTATCTGGCAGCTGTGCCAATATATGCACTTGGGAGGTGGTAGGGGTTACAGTGGCCATGTGACATATGGTTGATGACACATGGCTGATGGGTATGCATTATGGCAGCGCTGTCATGTAAAGGTGACATAGCAGACTGTATGCACATGGCAGGGTAGGATGGTGTGTGACACACCTGTGACCAGCACCTGCACACATGCATGTGGACAGGCGTTTAAACACATGGTGTACACACATGCCGCCATGCTTGCTGTTACTATGCCACCATATGACGGCCCCCATGATGGGTATGCATGTGGTAGGGGGTTGCAATTGTTATGGACATCGGACACCGCTCATACATGGCTGCACCGTGCACAGTACACGTGTCACATGTATCCCCTGTTGCCATGTGTGTATGCATTGCTACGTTGTGACATGTGTGTCGACATACATGGAACATGGACTGTGGTATGGTATCACAGCTGTCACAGGCAAGCTGTACAAGGGTATGTGTCCCAGTCAACACCGCTACACCCTGTAGGGGGTGCATGCCACAGACATGTGTCCACCTTCCATTCGTGTGTGTATTACCGCGTACACCAGTGTTATGCATGTGGTACATCACAGGCTTCGTATGTGTCCTGTGTGCAGTCCATGCACACAGCCAGGCAATCACATATATGACATATCCAGACTTTGTTTCACTGTGGTACAGCTGCAGTCATGTATCATATCTGTGTCAGGCCCGTGGTATGTGTGGAGCACGCCTGTCCATGTATACCGATATGGGTGGACTACATCACACCTGTGGGATCATTGATAGTACATGTGTACTCTGCATGACGGACGTACACCGCCATATAGACTTGTGGACATATGTCACATGCTGTTGCTGGACCGTGAGGCATACTGCTGCACTGATGACATGGTGCTGGCATGGCAGCTACAGTGTTCACTGCAGTGTGTACATGTTCAGCCTGCATCCGTGACGCCTGTGCTGTCATCTGTGTGTGTACGTGTAACTGCATGTGTGTCCACCCTGTGCGTGTGTACGGGTTTACTTGGCCGTGACTTGCGGTGTGTGCACTCCATCTGCATGCCAGACGGCGCGTAGCACATACTAAGTGTGTGAGCATGCCCGGGTTGCTGTTGTGTGGGTGGACACAAGCGACAGTCCACAATCTGCCCTTCCATGATTTCACCCCATGTGTATGCATGTCTGCACTGTGCAGATTCTAAGTGTCTGAGCATGCCCAGTAAGCAGCTGTGTAGATGGACACACAGTACAGTGCACACCGCGCCCGTCTGCGTTGATACCTCATGTGCATGTCTGTTTCCCCTTCGCAACCACCACGTCTGTGGCATGGCCGGGTTGCTGTTGTGTGGGTGGACACACACGATGGTCCACAATCTGCCTTCCATGATTTCACCCCATGTGTATGCATGTCTGCACTGTGCAGATTCTAAGTGTCTGAGCATGCCCAGTAAGCAGCTGTGTAGATGGACACACAGTACAGTGCACACCGCGCCCGTCTGCGTTGATACCCCATGTGCATGTCTGTTTCCCCTTCGCAACCACCACGTCTGTGGCATGGCCGGGTTGCTGTTGTGTGGGTGGACACACACGATGGTCCACAATCTGCCTTCCATGATTTCACCCCATGTGTATGCATGTCTGCACTGTGCAGATTCTAAGTGTCTGAGCATGCCCAGTAAGCAGCTGTGTAGATGGACACACAGTACAGTGCACACCGCCTGGCGCGGATACCCCATGTGCATGTCTGTTTCCCCTTCGCAACTGCCACGTCTGTGAGCATGTCCGGGTTGCTGTTGTGTGGGTGGACACACACGACGGTCCACAATCTGCCCTTCCATGATTCCACCCCATGTGTATGCATGTCTGCACTGTGCAGATTCTAAGTGTCTGAGCATGCCCAGTAAGCAGCTGTGTAGATGGACACAGTACAGTTCACACCGCCCGTCTGCATTGATACCCCATGTGCATGTCTGTTTCTTCGCAACCGCCACGTCTGTGGCATGGCCGGGTTGCTGTTGTGTGGGTGGACACACACAGCGGTCCAGAATCTGCCCTTCCATGATTCCAACCCATGTGTATGCATGTCTGCAATGTGCAGATTCTAAGTGTCTGAGCATGCCCAGTAAGCAGCTGTGTAGATGGACACACAGTACAGTGCACACCGCGCCCATCTGCGTTGATACCCCATGTGCATGTCTGTTTCCCCTTCGCAACCGCCACGTCTGTGAGCATGCCGGTTGTTGTTGTGGGTGGACACACGATGGTCCACAATCTTCCCTTCCATGATTCCACCCCATGTGTATGCATGTCTGCATTGTGCAGATTCTAAGTGTCTGAGCATGCCCAGTAAGCAGCTGTGTAGATGGACACAGTACAGTGCACACCGCCCGCCTGCGCGATACACCGTGTGCATGTCTGTTCCCTCGCAACCGCCACGCCTGTGAGCATGCCGGGTTGCTGTTGTGTGGGTGGACACACATGGTCCACAATCTGCCTTCCATGATTCCACCCCATGTGTATGCATGTCTGCACTGTGCAGATTCTAAGTGTCTGAGCATGCCCAGTAAGCAGCTGTGTAGATGGACACACAGTACAGTGCACACCGCGCCCGCCTGTGATGATACCCCGTGTGCATGTATGTTACCCTTCGCGACCGCTAGGTCTGAGGGCATAGCCAGTACGCCATTCGGGGTACACACTACAGTCGGCACTGATGTCTGCTACTAGGCGTGTAGCCATGGCCAATGACATCCTGCATAGCCATAGTGACCGTCCAGGTGAGTCATATGTGGTTGGTATGCCACAATGGCCTCCTACATCGAGCACGCCGGATGCCCTCTCATAGGGTATACTGTCTGTGGTGCATCCCATATCCATGTCGTGATGTTGTGCTCCGTAGTTAGTTGGTATTCCCGAGTGCAGCACTACCGTGTTACTGTACGCCCACCTTGGGATGGTAACATGCTGTGTGACTGCGCACTCTGTCTTCATTCCCTATCGGCTGCCTTGCCTCTGCAGATGATATCACCTACCTAGGGGTATGCCTCCTGACAGTGCTGTGCTCAGTAATCTCGCGGGTAGCGTTCTGTAAATGCATCATGCTGTAGTGTGTTCATGTAGGTAGGCATAGGTTCAACTCTAGGCCCTTCCCCGTGTGTGTGTGTGTTTCCAGCTGCCTCTGCAGATGGTCATGCTTTTAGACGCTTCGCAACACATACCTTGGCTATTGTCAGCTATTCCTTTACGGATGATGTCACCCGCCTAGAAGTATGCCTCTGACAGCATTGTGCTCAGTAATCTCGGTAGCGCGTTCTGTAAATGCATCATGCTGTAGTGTGTTCATGTAGGTAGGCATAGGTTCAACTCCCGGTCCTTCCCCATGTGTGTGTGTTTCCAGATGCCCTTGGTGAGAGTAGTTCCTTTAGTCGCTTCGCAACACATACCTTGGCTATTGGCATCTATTCCTTTACGGATGATGTCACCCGCCTAGAAGTATGCCTCTGACAGCGCTGTGCTCAGTAATCTCGGTAGCGTGTTCTGTAAATGCATCATGCTGTAGTGTGTTCATGTAGGTAGGCGTAGGTTCGACTCCCGGCCCTTCCCCGTGTTTGTGTGAGGTGTGTGTGTGTGTGTTTCCAGATGCCCTTGGTGAGAGTAGTTCCTTTAGTCGCTTCTCAACACATACCTTGGCTATTGGCATCTATTCCTTTACGGATGATGTCACCCACCTAGAAGTATGCCTCTGACAGTGCTGTGCTCAGTAATCTCGGTAGAGCGTTCTGTAAATGCATCATGCTGTAGTGTGTTCATGTAGGTAGGCGTAGGTTCAACTCCCGGCCCTTCCCCGTGTGAGTGTGAGGTGTGTGTGTGTGTCTGTTTACAGCTGCCCTTGGTGAGAGTAGTTCCTTTAGTTGCTTCGCAACACATACCTTGGCTATCGGCATCTATTCCTTTACGGATGATGTCACCCGCCTAGAAGTATGCCTCTGACAGCGCTGTGCTCAGTAATCTCGGTAGCGCGTTCTGTAAATGCATCATGATGTAGTGTGTTCATGTAGGTAGGCGTAGGTTCAACTCCCAGCCCATCCCCGTGTGTGTGTGTGTGTGTGTGTGTGTGTGTGTGTGTGTGTGTTTTCAGCTGCCCTTGGTGAGAGTAGTTCCTTTAGTTGTTTCACAACACATACCTTGGCTATTGGCATCTATTCCTTTACGGATGTTGTCACCCACCTAGACGTGTGCCTCTGACGGTGCTGTGTTCAGTGGTCCATGTAGCGCGTTCCATACCTGTGTCATACTGTTGTGTGGTTGGGTAGGTGGGGGTAAGGTCAATCCCCATGCCTGCCAGCTGTGTGTGTGTGTCTATGCTCCCAGCCGCATGGGTTCATAGGTTATGGCTTTAGAGTTTCCGCAGAACACTTATATCCTGCCGCCATCTCTGTGTTTGTGGATGGTGAGACGCAGCTAGTGGACTGCCTGTGTGCCTGCTGTGGTTGGCGACCTCCGTAGTGTGTTCTCCACGTGCGCCCTGCTGTGGTGTGGTGGGGTGGTGCTGTGTACGTTACACTCCCGGCCTTGCCACATGTGTCCGTCTGTATCTCTCGATGTATATATACATACTTATGTTGTGCCCATAGCGCTGCTCTTGCATGGACAGCTGTCTGTCCCATGTACCGCATATTTGCACGGCTGACACATAGAACTGTGGTACGATGCATATCCACTCATTGTCCATGCAACGTCCGTATTCCAGCACGCCCTAGAGACATCTGCTGGATATCGTGGCAGACAGCTATCCTTGCTGTACTGACACTGTACCATACACGCCATAAACCTTGTGTATAATTGCCTGTTTATGGTGTGTGTATGTCTATCTGAGCTGTATGCATGGTTGTGTGTATGTCCCGCTATAGCCGTCTGTGCAGGTGTCGCCACTATGGGTAATCCTTGTAGACCGCTGTTTCATGTGCACTTCAGCACATACCTGCAGACCGTGCACTACCCCTCCCACGGCAGCGGCCTTAGATCAACCGCTGCCCTGGCGATAGGGCTCCATGGCGCCCACCACCACAACACATGGTGCCCCCATCCTGGTGTACCTACATGACATACCTACTAGAAAGGTGGCCCTGCTAGTGCGGTGCCCTAGGCAGCCGCCGGATTGGCCTATGCCTACGGCTGGCTATGAGCACATCACAAGGCATACTTTTACATTCAGTGTTTTACAAAGGCTAGATTTTAATACCAGAGGGGGGGACCTTATCAACTATACTTTAGAATGTGGATTGAGATGGATTATTAGGTGGAGAGTTGACCAGACACCAGGGCTGAATGATGAAGCATAGATTAAGCCTCTTTTGAGAAGCAGGTGGCTTAAACCCAAATAACAGGAATGTAGTTTAGGTACAGCTATACATTTAACACCCATTAGTCCACTCTTTCAGTTGTTTACCACTGTATTACATTGATATAATATACATATTTTCTATATATATTGTTAGATTTTTGATTGATGAGTATTAGGCATAGTACAATATCATATAATACATGTTTTAATAGGATGTTTTGAAGATGTTAATATATGTGTGTGTAGTTAATATTGCCTGCGCTTTATATGCTGGGGTTAATTGTTCATTGTTTGATGAGAAATTGACCAATGAAAGTGTAAGGAGGGATATTTAAAGCCTGGATGCTTTTATGTTATGTGTAAGTCTGACGGAGCCTATGGGTGAAAGCGCTTACTTGTCTATAAAGGAACCTTTTTATACCATTTGGGCACTGTCCTGGACAATTTCTACGTTGACTGTTTCATCTACCTATGTGTTTTTTGGATTGTGTGCCATAAGGTGCCAGTGGTTATTTTATGTTGATTAGGTGTATTCCATGGTCAATTGACATTAATCATATTAATTCATTAAAGGATCTTCTTTATAAGTGGGAACGCCATAGTTTAACCATCCTATGACCTTCCTAGTTGAAGTTGTTAGTGTGCCATTAGTATGTGTTCCACAGGTCGCCCATTTGTTCCGCATTATGGAAGCGAGTGATCCCCATTTTGGTGATGACAGACTGAGAGCTGTGTACGCCGGTATTCGCACGGCGGTCTGACTTTGTATGGGGAATGTCTAATGTAGTCCCTATCTGTATTTCCTGTGCTATGCCTTACTGCAGCTGTGTAATTCCACCAGGTTTCCAGTTATGGGTGCCATCTTGGTCGTACGCTTGTCCATCCATGGGAATTGCCTACTGGACACTGATATAGGGCTGTACACAGTTCACACCTGCTTTTAGCATTATCCGGTGGATGCTTTGCATCATTAGTGGGGAGTAAGGCATGTGCTATACCCACATCCCTCCCACGGGGTGGGACAACGGATTATCTGCCAAACAACACCGAGCCCCATTTCTGCATACCCAAGATCCCATGGCTGCAACCCTCGACGGTACACATTACACATCCTTCATGTGTGCGGGACTGGGATGTGGACACACTTCTATGGACTCGACAATCTGGGGATTTCTCTTCATATGTCCTGCATTTCATGGACACTTGTCATCAACCTTAAACACGCCGGTGGTGCATATGTCTAGCTGTGCCGTAGTCTCGGCTGTCATTTCTTCTGGGTCGATCGCAGCTGGTTGATATTGCAAATGGATCAATTTTTGGAGTCCTACAATGGACACCAATGTGCATATGTAAAGTGTAGAACTTGTTGGACTGTCACCATCTGGCCAGTGGTTTTGACTGCTGCTGTATGTTCCCAAATCGTGGATGTCTGTTTGACTACCCATATTATGTATTACTTGGCCTATCTATATCCATGTGCCAGTAAGCGGAAATACAGCAAACCTTGAGTCCTGGTCATCTTCATAAAAGACATTATTGAACATAAACCATGCCAAAACAGATGACAAAAACGATACACTCCACAGTCAAAAGATACTGAGCTCTTTCACCCACTAACATGGGGCATCGTCGGAGTACGAAATACATTAGATAGTCGTCCCTTATATACTTCCTTCAGAGTCAGTTTAAAGTCAATTAATTAATAAACTTGCTCATAGTTAAGTGGACAGTGCTCCAAGTCTTGATGATAAAGTGACATATACAAATCAGTGTTGCATACATTACTTAATGGGAACAATAATACAACAACAATGTGTTAATATAAATACAATATTTTTCAATACAATCAGTATATTGAAACATAGTTGATAATTGTTGTGAGTAAACCTTAGAATGTAGTGTGTTGATAATGATATTGTATATCAATGTGTATAATTGTTGCATTAAGATTCCAAATCATGGAATAAATAAGTACAATTAAATGCATATTTTGTATAAATATGAATGTAAATAAGAGTCACAATGTTAAATATGAATATGACTGTATTATAACTATATCAATATGATATGGAATAAACTGTAGTTGTTTACATCTTGTTTTCAAGTGACAAATCTATGTCCATGCGTCATATATACGGGCCATCGGACTGCTGTGTGTAAATATATACATATGAACCCCTCGTTTCATACCTTGCTTTGTTACTGTCTGTGGATTACCTGTGTACACACATCAATTACCATGCCATACCTTTCCACTATACAGGTTCTGGCATGGTGTACGGCTGGTTGGCCCTTAATCTTGCTGTGTGTTACATTGACCTGTGTCTATCTGTCAATTCACTGGCGTGTCATGTGAGACCTTCTTGCTTCTATAGGGACCTGATCCCGTAATTGTGACGTGCTTCCACTGGCCATATATTTCTCTGTCATCTGGGATCTGTGTGTAACCAGTCCTTTCAGGACACTTTCTATTGTTGTTCTTTTTTGGTTACATATATGAGTACTTTGGTATGTTGTGCTATTATTGTGTGTGGAGCATTTCTCCACGGGCCTCTGCTGACACTGGACATATATCCAGCTAGCCTAGCCCGGTCAACAAGTGTGAGCCAACTGAACACATTTCGTATGGGGCACCTTCTGACAAGTGGGTCGGGTTACAGATGCATAACCGTCGTCAATCCATACTACTAACACACACGTTATTCTATCCACATTCTATGTTTGTCTTATCACATAGCGTGTGTTTCTCACTATTTCTAACGGTACTTTACATGGCATTGCCCGATTCCATACTTTCAGAGGCTGACAGTTTTGAGACATGTATGATTGATGTGGAGGACACAGCCTTAACTTTCCCTGCTGTGAGCGGATCACACACACACGCCGCACTTGCATTTCCTAATTGTGGGTTACGCCGCAGGTGCACATGCATATCCGTATTCTGGTTACATATGTTTACTGGGTCTGTGTGGTTACGTGGTCTGTGTTAGTTGTGACTGTTCCGGTAACATATCTCTGATCCGGTTGACGGACGTGTGCGGAACGCACTTTCACCTTTACACATGTAACAGTCTTTGCGGCATGGACGCATTACGTACACGTTCACATTTATATGTTCTATAGTCGTAATTCAAACGGGACTGCATTCACGTTTGCCGGTTACTGTGACCACTACACGTTAGCTGTTCAGTCTCATTTATATGCATACCCATGGTACTTAGCTAAATTTACATATCCCCCCCACCCCCCGTGCACACGTACGTCACAGGCATCCATTCTCCTGCTGGGAAAGGTGCGGTACTACATGTTAAACATTCCTTATTCCCTCCTGCTCATGGCCCAGGATGCATATGTCGTGACCGCAGGGATATTCAGATCACAGGGGCTTATATCCCCTATGCATACAGGCCTTCGATTATCAGGGTGTTCCTGTGGTGCTTTGGGTTTGGTCTTGTCCGCCTAGTGTATGGAACTGCCCTGACCATGTACGAATGTCAGACGAGTCACATGGGCACAGTTTGTCCGTGTCTATGATACCATATCCCCCCCCATTATTCCTAACCATGTGCGCTGATTGGCCGGCGTGCCCGTTGTAGATCTTGTTATAGTAATTGCACATGGTCTGGTCGAACGGACCTATTTCCATTACTAAACCTCGGTATTTATAACCTGTCTCGCTATATTACATGGGTTTAACATTGCGTGACGGCTTTCACTGAGCCACGGACATGTCCGTTGCTTAGTTTGGGGCAGTCCCGCTCTGCTACACACATTTAACATGGCGGAACAGGTTGTACAGCTCAGCAACGGGGACATCGGGCTCTCCGTCGCTGTTTAGTATTGAATCGCTATGTTGACTTTGTTTCACATAGCGAGACAGTGTCGACATTGGTAACGGACATCTCGCGCAGTACGTCCGCACCTCTGCGGGTGCCGTATGTCTGCATTTGGGCGGCGGACAGGCATTATGCTGTGCCATTATGTCTGGGAATATATGGTTTCTTTCCATAGATGGTATGGCATACTAGCAATGACCTGCGTCTGGGTGTGGGTACTGTGGTCCCTCGGGCGTCGGCCTCGGGAACGCACCACGTCTGCCGTGGGTATATCTAGCATTACCCACATCCGGGCGTGGTTTATTGATATGATGTTCCATGTGTACGGACACGTGTGTTTAGACAACCTACAATAGCTTCTGCTATTGGCATACAATGCTGTGGGTGGTGCCGGTTGCCATACATATGCCTTTCTCAAAAGCCGACTTCACACTTCTAAACACTAGTGTGGTCTCCTTTAAGGCCCCTGAGCCAGTGGTAAACATTACTCAAACCACTGAATCACTTACATATGCCTTCTACCAGCACCTACAGGACTGCATGGATCAGGCAATCCCATACAAAACTGAGACTCTTTGTACCAAAGCCAAGCATCCAGTCTGGTGGACCCCAGCCATAAACAAGCTCTACAACAAAAGGAGGTAGCTACTACAAGATAGAGCGGAATCCTTGTAAGGTAAGACACCCTTGCTCATTATATGTGAAGAACTACAAGCTCTCATGAAATCATCCAGGGCAAATTCGACAGATAAATCACCAAGGACTCGACAGACAATCATAAGGCCTTCTTTAGCTATGTTGGACACCTGGGAGGACACTCCCAGATATGCTCAGACTGGGTTCAGAATGATGTGAAGATTACTGAACCTACACACATTGCCAACATACTGGCTGACAGGTTCGGTGCAAACTTCTTCCCCACATGGAGAGATATCTATACCAGAGGATTGTGGCCCCCGGAACATCTGTAACGCACAGATGGGAAATGCTCTCTCCAAGGCAGTAAACACAGCATCCATGGGACCAGATGGTGTCCCAGCTGTGTACTCCATGAACTCAATGAGGAATTAAACCCACAGTTAGGACAGCTGTTTAATCTTAGCCTCACCTCAGGTAACGTACCCAAGTAGTGGCGCAAGGCGACTGTAGTCCCACTTCACAAGGGCGGTGCCTCCACTGACCCTGGTAATTACCATCCCATTAGCTTGACAAGCCTTATCTGCAAAGCCATGGAGAAGGATCATAATGGAACTCATAGATAAAGACATGGGGACTTGCATACTTTGGATCCAACCCAGTTTGGCTTGGTCAAAGGCAGATCATGCCTTTTAAACTTGGTTGACTTTTTAGGAACAGTCACCAAGGCCATTGATGAGGGTCAAGCAGTCCATACAGCCTACCTCGACCTGGCAAAGGCCTTCGACACAATACCCCCCTCAGGTATCATTGGTAAACTCATCGGCTTGAATGTAAACCCATACATCACAAGATGGGTTGCAAACTGGCTACGTGACAGAACCCACACGGTCATAGTTGCTGGCACCATGTCAGACTCACAGCCGGTCACAGGTGGTGTCCCACGGGGCTCGGTCCTAGGTCCACTCTTTTTCGGCATCTACATTTCCAAAGTACAAGCAAACACAGGGGGGTTATGGCTGACAATGTTTGCAGATGACTGCGAACTGGGTGCCATAGTCGGACACACATCTGACACAGATATCCTTCAGAAGGGCCTCACGGATATGGATATCTGGTGCCAGAGACATGGCCTACAGCTAAATGCCGGGAAATGCATAGTCATACCCTTCGGGAAGAACAAGGTTACCCCTAGCTAGCATATAGGTGGCAATCCACTGAGCACAGAGGGAGTTACCAGGGATCTGGGGACCCAGGTTGTCAGTAACCGTTCGTTCGACACACACGTTGCTAACGTACTTAGGAAGACCTTCTACATTGCCCACCTGATCATGCAGGGATTCACATCTAGATCAGGGGAGGTCATCGTCCCCTTGTACTCATCACTCATTAGACTTATGATTGAGTACAATGCCCCGTTCGGAATGTATCTGACCCGACACCTGCAGCAGCTGGAAAGGCCCCAACAGTTCATCGACAAACGGATGCAGGGTCTCAGGAATATGTGTTATGCTGCCCGACTGAAAGGACTCCTGCTCTATTCAGTCGCATACCACTTGCTCAGAGGTGACCTGTGCCTGACATACAAGGCCATGTCGAACCCAGATTTGATGACTATGCTTCACCTAAAGAATCTAGATCCCTCAGAACCACAAGGGCAGGTGACGTAAACCTTGACACTGTCATTACTAGAATGTGCTGGAGGGACAGATTCATCACCCAGACACTCACTATGCTGTGGAACAACATCCCAGTACATGTGAGGCAGAGCACCTCGCTGGCCTTGTTTGAGGGGAATCTTTACCAATGGATGGGAGATTGCAGATATACCCCAGGGATTACTTCAGTGTCACTGCTTGACAGAGGTACAGCAATATAATAGGCATAGTTTTCTTCAAACTGAAGGGGTGGCAAAGGCAACATAACTATGGGCTAGGCTTATAGATGCCCTTGGGCGGATAGCGTACTATGAACCTATGAACCTATGAACCTATGTTCATAGTTTGTCCCATTCACACTTGTCTATCCCCTGTCCTCATTCGTATGTGGATATTTCTGTGGCACATGATTGAACTATGTATTACCTGCAGGTATGCTGTGTACAGTGCACATATGTCACGGTTGATTACAGTGTATCTGTGTACCTACCTCTGTGATACTGTGGACTACCACACATCGTTCACAGCATTACATGCATATGTCCATATTATTATTCGTTGGCCTGTGGGGGGTTGTCAGGGCAACGGTTACACGTGTCCCTGTTTGTGCACACATCATGGTGGTCTTTGACCGGCCTCCGTTGCTATCGTGGGATGGACGGTGGTGTTGGTGTGTGTTTGGGTTGTGTTTCCACTGCCGATACATCTGTGGGGGGTGGGGTTGGCACATGTTCCTCTTTGCAGGGAGCCCCATCCTGGACATTTGTGTCATGCGTCAACACTTGGCACATGCCATATGTCCTGTGATATTCCCACAGTCATGTATGCCTTCCTGCATTACTACTGCGTGTTACTGGCAGTTTGTATCTGGTACGCATGGCTATTATGTTGGATAGCTTAGCCTATTCCCATGATATGACATACCCATTCATCCAGGCATATACATGTTATTCCATCCTTTGCATTGGCCGTGGGTGTTTGGCCATCCAGAACCACTATTCTCTACTTGTGATGTCCCACCTTCACCTTCTGTGCATGTGGCACCCTGTTGGGGTGTCCTGCTTGGTGGGCAGATGTTCCGCCCTATGTGTTGTGTTTGACATGTCTGCATAGCTAATCATCAGTACGGTGGCTGAACATACTGCTTTGTCCAGATGTGTACAGTTATGGACACCGTGGCGTGTGAACGCCTATGGGGTTTCGACAGGTCCATACCACATGCGGGATGTACACATTCTGCCTACACATTCACATGCAGCCATTTGGATATCAGTACCTGAGGTGGGATGTTGACATGTGGGGTACATATTTGCCCGCATGGCACTGCCTAGGACAATACTTCATACTACATTTGAGGTATACCCACTGTGTGTAGGTGTGCAGCTGCGCAAGGCTGCTAGCTGGGTTGGGTGCACGGTCATACATGGGTGCGGGTTACGTGCTATGACGGGGCTGTTGTGTATTACATTTGCATGCATGGGTTCTGCTTCTGGATATTACGCTTCGGCATACGCCGTCCTATGTGTATGTGACGGGCACGTTGCTGGGTGTAGTACATGTTGCTATGCACATGTTTGTCTGTGTTTAGGGTATCTGGTTTCCTTCTGGTTGTTATATAGACATGGCTGCCTGGCTGTGTACTCTCACTACTGCTGGTGACCATGCCCATGGGGCTACTTGTGTGTAGGTGCGGCGCGCTGACATGCATGCTGCGGTACACCTTCACTGGGTATGCCCACTGACAGTGCATTGTGTGACGGACACGGTATTACGCGTATCCTTTGTTCCTTGGACGGGTACAATTTGGACTTCATGGGTTAATGTTTGGTTCTCCGTTTTGTGTGAACGGGTACTATGTTGCATACTCTGCATACGTTTCATTATCCACGGACACTGGCTGGTGCGGTTACTATTGCAGGTGGCCTGTGACAGTCAGCACTTTAGGTTGCTCCTCGCCTGCCGGCTTGGCCACGCCTACGGGTGCATCCTACTTGGGCTCGCGCACGTGCCCTCTGCACGTGTTTGTGGTTGCGGCGCGCACTCATTACTATGCATGTGGCGCTGCTACGCTGATTATACACTGCACTGCCGGCGCAAGCCTTACACCGGCCTTGCGCCGAGCTTCATGATTCCGGGGGATTTTTAACTGTTAAAGGTAAAGTTTGGGGGGGAGGAGACACGAAGGCAGTCCACAATCTTGTATACAAAAGTTAGACTATGCCTCAAAGTTTTTCTTAGGTACTACAGTAAGACAGATTTTTGTTAATAAGTGATCATATTTACTAAAGACAAGCCCTTTACATGCTGTGTAAATTTAAATTTTGATCAGGGAGCGTAGAGTGTGGAGAAAAAGAAGGACCCAATATCAAAATTAGCATGGTTGCGGTAATACGTCATTTGAATATTCATTTCATGACTTAACAGATTAATATTATGCTAAGAGGGATTTTTTGCATGATTATTCTACCATTAGGCAAAATACACTTTAGAGTATGGAAGGAAAAACTAATACAAATAAAGTGCTGGCGACTGGTGAGAAAGCTTGGTTGCAATAATACATAAGTACCTGCATATATGTGTGTGTGTGTGTGTGCGTGTGTGTGTGTGTGTGTGTGTGTGTGTGTGTGTGTGTGTGTGTGTGTGTCCCGGATTCATGTAGCTCGGCGCAAGGCTGGTGTAAGGCTTGCGCTGGCCGTGCAGCGTATAAATGGCGTAGCAGCGCCACATGCATAGTAATGAGTGTGCGTTGCAACCACAACCATGTGCATAGGGCTCGTGCGCGAGTCCAGGGAGCCTAACTAGGTTGCGCTCGGAGGCGTGGCCAAGTCAGCTGTCGATGAGCAACCTAAAGTGCTGAATCTTACAGCCCGCCTGCAATAGTAACCGCACCTATCAGTGTCCGTGGATAATGAAATGTATGCAAAGTATGCTACACATTACCCGTCCACACAAAATGGAGAACCAAACATAAATGCACGAAATACAAAATGTTCCCGTTCATGGAACAAATGATACTTAGAATACTGTGTCCATTACGTAGTGCACTGTCAGCAGTCATACCCAGTGGAGGTGTACTGCATCATGTCAGCGCGCCGCAAATACACACGACTAGCCCCATGGGCATGGTCACCAGCTGTCCCACAGTGGTAGTGATAGTACACAGCTGGGCAGTTGTGGCCATATAATAACCATAAAGAAACTAGACATCCCAAATCGCATCCCAAACACACACAAACATATGTATAGTAAAATGTACTATACACAGCAACGTAACCATCACATACACATAGGATGGCATATGCCGAATCAGAATATCCAGAAGCAGAACCCATGCATGCAAATGTAATACACAACAACCCCTTTATAGTACGTAACCCACACCCATGTCCGAATGTCCACCTAATCCAGCTAGCAGCTTTGCGCAGCTGTACACCTACACAGAGCGGGTATACCCTATATGTAGTAGGAAGTATTGTCCTAGGCAGTGACAGGCTTGCAAATATGTACCCCACATATGTCAACATCCCATCCCAGGTACTGAAATCCAAATGGCTGCATGTAAATGTGTCGGCAGAATGTGTACATCCCGCGTGTGGTTACTGACCTGTCGAAACCCCATAGGTGTTCACACGTCACGGTGTCCATAACTGTACACATCTGGACAAAGCATTATGTGTAGCCATGGTACTGATGAGTAGCTATGCAGACATGCAAAACATAATACACAGGGTGGAACAGCTGTCCACCATGCAGGTCACCCCAGCAGGGTTGCCACATGTACAGATTGTCAAGGTGGGACATCACTTGTAGATATGTGTGGATTTGCATGGTAAAACACCCACGGCCAATGCAAAGGATAGAATAACATGTATATGCCAGAATGAAAGGTTATTGCATAGCATGTGAATAGCTTAAGCTATCCAATATAATAGTCATGTGTACCAGATACAAAATGCCTGTAACATGCAAGTAGTAACGAAGGTAAGAAATATACTACTGTGTTAATATCACAGGACATATTGCACGTGTCAAGTGTTGATGCAGGACACAAATGTCCAAAATGGGGCCTCCCCCACAAAGAGGAACAAGTGCTAACCCTACCCCACACTGAAGTATCGTCAGTATAAATACAACCCAATCACACACCAACACCACTGTCCAACCTATGACAGCAACAAAAGCTGGACAAAGACTAACACGATGCGTGCACAAATAGGGACACATGTAATCAGTGCTCTCACAACCTTCTACAGGTCACTGAATAATAGTATGTACATACGCATGAAATGCTGTGAAGGATGTGTGGTAGTCCCCAGTATTACAGAGTGCGTACACATATATACTGTAACCAACCGTCACATATGTTCACTGTAACACAGCATACCTGCAGGTAATACATAGTTCAGTCATGTGCTACATAAATATCCACGTATGAATGACTACAGGGAATAGTCAAATGTGAATGGGAACAACGCACAACATGGAATATGTATGATAACCAGCACCACCCACATCATTGTATGCCAACAGCATAAGCTATTGTCAGTTGTCCAAACACCCGTGTCTGTAAACGCAGATTGAATATTATAGCAATAACCCATGCCTGGGTGTGGGTAATGCTGGATTTACCCACGGTTGGCGTGGTTTGGTCCCGGCGAAGCCGAGGATAACAAAGCCAACCATGGGTAAATACAGCATTACCCACCCAGAATGGTTATTGCTATACCATGACATTTTTAAGAAAAGAAACTATTAATTCTCTTAAATAATGGCATAGTATAATGCCTGTTTGCTGCCCTTCCGCAGATGTCTGGCATCCGCGGCAGTTCTGATGTACTGCGCCTGCGCGCAGTACATCAGAGCTGTGCAAAAGCAATGGAGAAAGCAAGATCTCCGTTGCTTTTTAGTGTTTCGCTATGTTAAATGGGTTTAACATAGCAAGACAGCTTTAAAATAAGCAATGGAGATGTCAGTTGCTTATTTTAAAACTGTCTTGCTATGTTAAACCCATTTAACATAGCGAAACACTAAAAAAAAGCAACGGAGATCTTGCTCCGTTGCTTTCTTTTAAAACCTGTCTCGCTATTTTAAATGTGTTTAGCATAGCGAGACAGCCTTAAAATAAGCAACGGAGATCTCTGTTGCTTATTTTAAAGCTGTCTCGCTATGTTAAACCCATCTAACATAGCGAGACAGGTTTTAAAAACCGAGTTATACTAATGGAAAAAGTCGGGACGGACCTTTTCCATTAGTATAACTCGATTTACAACGAACACGCTGGCCAATCAGCGTGCGGTTTGGAATAATAATGAGGGGGTCATGGTATAATAAACATGGACAAACCGTGCCCATGTGCCTCGTCTGACATTCGTACATGGTCAGGGCAGTTCTGTACACTAGGCGGACAAGACCAAACCCAGAGCACCACAGGAACACCCTGACAATTAAAGACCTGTATGTGTCGGGACTATAAGCCTTTGTGTTCTGAATATCCCTGCGGTTATGCCATATGCAGCCTGGGTCCAGAGCATTAGGGAATAGGGAATGTTTAACATGTAGTACCACACTTTTCCCAGCAGGAGAATGGATGCCTGTGACGTAAGTGAGTGCGGGGGGGGGGATATGTTAATGTAGCTATGTACCATGGGTATGCATATAAATGAGACAGAACACCAAACGTGTAGTGATCACAGCAACCGGCCAACGTGAATGCAGTCCTGTTTGAATTACGAGTATAGAACATATAAATGTGAACGTGTAATTAATGCGTCTGTGCCGTAAAGACAGTTAGATATGTAAAGGTGAAAGTGTGTTTCGCATACGTTTGTTAACCGGATCAGAGATATGTTACTGGTACTGTCACAACTAATACAGGCCACGTAAGCACAAAGACTCAGTAAACATATGTAACCCAGAATACGGATATGCATGTGCACCTGCGCGTAACCCACAATAAGGAAATGCAAGTGCGCCTGTGCGTGTGTGATCCGCTCACAGCAGAGTAAATTAATGCTGTTTCCCCCACGTTAGTTATACATGTCTCAAAACTGTCAGCCTCTGAAAGTATGGAACCGGAAAATGCCATGCAAAGTACTGGTACAAATAGTGAGAAACACAAGATATGTGCTAAAACAAACATAGAAAGTGGATAGAATAACGGGTGTGTTAGTAGCAGGGATTGACGAAGGGTATGCATTCATAACCTGAACTACTTGTCAGAAGGTGCCACCGTAAGTCTCAAATGAAATGCCAGCAAATTGCCAGATAGACACAGGTTAATGTAAAACACGCCTAAGATATAGGGTCAACCATCCGTACACTCTGCCAGTATCTGTACAGTGGAAAGGTATGGTATGGTTATAGATGTGTGTACACAGGTAATCCACAGACATTAACAAAGCAAGGTATGAAACGAGGAGTTTACATGTATATATGTACACACAACAGACCTATGTCCCGTATATACGACACATGGATATAAATATGCCAAGTAATAGCTAATATGGGTAGACAAACAGACATCCACGAATGGGGAATATACAGCAGCAGTCAAAATCATTGGCCAGAAAGTGACAGTCCAGCAAGTTCTACACTTTAAACATGCATATTTGTGTCCATTGTAGGACTCCAAAAATTTATACATTCACAGTACCTGCTGTGATTGACGCAAAGGACGTGACAGCCGCAAATACGAATCAGCTGTATATGCACTAGAATCAGGTGCAAGGGTGATGACACATGTGTCCATGAAATGCATGACGTATGAACTGATATCCCTAGAGTGGGGAGTGCATATAAGTGCATCCACATCTCAGTACCGCACACATTAACCATGTGTAATGTGTACCGTAGAGGGTTGTCAGGCATGGGAACCTGGGTATGCAGAAATGGGCCTAGGTGTTGTTTGGCAGAGAATTCGTAGGCCCGCCCCATGGGAGGGATGTGGGTATAGCACATGCCTTTATTCTCAATAATGGTGCAAAGTATCCACTGGATAATGCAGAAAGCAATTTGGAAATATGTATAGCCCTATATCAGTGTCCTGTAGGCGATTCCCATGGATGGACATGCGTACGACCAAGATGGTACCCACAACTGGAAAACTGTCAGAATAACACAGCTGCAGTAAGGCATAGTACAGGAAATACAGATAGGGACTATATTATAAATACCCCATACAAAGTCAGACCGTTGTGCGAATACTGGCGTAGCCATGAATATGGACGTTATGAGTGTTACTAATCATGCAATGGAAATATCAGTCACTATCACCTACTGCACAGTCTGTAATGCCTAGACAGCAATCAGCTAGAAAGGCACATCACTATGTGAAATGTAACAAGGGCAAAGGTCAAACGTCAGGGCATGTACACATAATGACAACAGGTCAAGGGTATGAAGGAGCTAACCTGTCCAAAATACATGTACTGAACTGGTGATACTAGGCGGACAGGTGAGAAGAAAGACAGCAGGACAAATGGGCAAACATGTATAAGTCATACCCCAGAAAATGTGAATGACAACGCATGCCCTGCGAAGGTCAATGTGGAAGGTAATTAGACACAAAGGTAAAGTGTCCCCCAGGGTGTCATGTAGTGTCAACATAACAATTTCCAGACCCCCATAGTCGTAGGTGAGCCCCGCCACTGACGGAAAACGCAAATACGATGCACACATATGGTACATGAAAGAACAATTAGTGTGGATAAGCAGATGTAGACCTGTGTGAGGAATACAACTGTCTGTGTTGGTGTGTCCTGCAAATACAAAGTAATGGCATGTGGGCTGTCATGCTGCCATACACTGTGTGTATTGTAGTCAGAAAGTTGGTATGTTGTATCAGACACATACTCTGCAACTGTACAGATGTACGCAGACTGTGTAGAGTTATGCCTCATATGTTTGCTGTGTTCCACGTAACAGTAACAGTCTGGCACTCTCATGATAACTGACGACAGGAAACAATGACAAACATGTGATGAAGACACCAAATCAGACAGAAATGCCATACTCATGCATAACATATCACTGTGCTCACTATCAATGTTTGTAATAGCAACATGTCAATACTGGCCCTGAGTGTCCCACTATCACATAAGGCCTTGTCCAGATATATGCTACATGAGGTGGAGTGTTATGAACAGAAACAGATACATGTGTGTGGAAACATTATTATCCACTGCAAGATGATGAAATGTGCTGCAGTAGGAAGTGCAGTACTGTCCGCAGGTATGTGCTGATATGTCAAATTAAACAGCAGTCTACATGAATTACCTATATTGGCGACACCTGTACAGATGATTATAGTGGGACATACACACTACCATGCACACAGCTCAGATAGACATACACACATCATAAACAGGCAATGATACACAAAGTCTATGGCGTAATGCAGTACAGTGACAGTACAGCATGGATAGCTGTCTGCCAAGATATACAGCAGATGTCTGTAAGGGCATGTAACACCTCCTGGAACACGGACGTTGCATGGACAATGTTTGGATTTGCATCGTACCCCATTGCTATGTGTAAGCTATGCAAATATGCGATACATGGGACAGACAGCTGTCCATGCAAGAGCAGCGCTATGGGCATAAAATATGTATATATAAATACATCGAGAGAGATACAGACAGACACAGGTGGTAAGGCCGGTAGTGGAACCTACACATCACTACCCTATCACCCCACAGCATGACGCACGTAGAGAACATGCTACGGAGGTCGCTAACCAAAGCAGACACACAGGCATTCCACTAGGTGCGTCTCAACATCCGCAAACACAGAGATGTCAGCAGGATATATGTGTGTTGCGAAGCGTCTAAAACCATAACCTACAAACCCATGTGGCCGGGAGCATAGACACACACACACACATCTGGTAGGCATGGGAATTGACCTTACACCTACCTACCCTATCGCACTACAGTATGACACAATTACAGAATGCGCTACTCAGATTACTGAACACAGCACTGTCAGAGGCATACTTCTAGGTGGGTGACATCATCCGCAAAGGAATAGATGCTGATAGCAAATGTATGTGTTGTGAGGCATCTAAAAGCTTTACTGTCTCTAGAAGAAGTTGGAAACACACACACACACTTGGAAGGGCTGGGAGTTGAACCTACACCTACCTACATGAACACACTACAGCATGATGCATTTACAGAACGCGCTACCGAGATTACTAAGCACAGTGCTGTCAGAGGCATACTTCTAGGTGGGTGACATCATCCGCAAAGGAATAGATGCTGATAGCAAATGTATGTGTTGTGAGGCATCTAAAAGCATTACTGTCTCCAGAGGCAGCTGGAAACACACACACACACTTGGAAGGGCTGGGAGTTGAACCTACATCTACCAACATGAACACACTACAGCATGATGCATTTAGAGAACGCGCTACCGAGATTACTGAGCACAGCACTGTCAGAGGCATACTTCTACGTGGGTGACATCATCCGCAAAGGAATAGATGCTGATAGCAAATGTATGTGTTGTGAGGCGTCTAAAAGCATTACTGTCTCCAGAGGCAGCTGGAAACACACACACACACACACACACACACACACACACTTGGAAGGGTTGGGAGTTGAATCTACACCTACCTACATGAACACACTACAGAATGATGCATTTACAGAACGCGCTACCGAGATTACTGAGCGCAGCACTGTCAGTGGCATACTTCTAGGTGGGTGACATCATCCATAAAGGAATAGACGCTGATAGCAAATGTATGTGTTGTGAGGCATCTAAAAGCATTACTGTCACCCAAGGCAGCTGGAAACACACACACACACTTGGAAGGGCTGGGAGTTGAACTTACATCTACCTACATGAACACACTACAGCATGATGCATTTACAGAATGCGCTACCGAGATTACTGAGCGCAGCACTGTCAGAGGCATACTTCTAGGTGGGTGATATCATCCGCAAAGGCAAGGATGCCGGTAGGGAATGATTACAGAGCGAGCAGTCACACAGCATGTTACTATCCCAAGGTGGACGTACAGTAACACGGCAGTGCTGCACACGGGAATACTAACTATCTATGGAGCACTACATCACAAAATGGATACGGGATGCACCACAGACAGTACACCCTTTGAGAGAGCAACCAGTGTGTTTGATGTAGGCATCCATTGTGGCATAGCAACTTTATATAATTCACCTGGATGGCCACCATGGCTATACAGGATGTCAATGGCCATGGCTACATGCCTAGTATCAGACGTAGGTGTTGAATGTACAGTGTGTCCATTAATGGCATACTGGGCATGCTCACACACTTAGCATTTGCAAAGTGCAAACATGCATACACATGGAGTGTAATCAGGAAAGGGCAGAGTGTGGAATGTACTGTGTGTCCACTTACACAACAGCAAACTGGGCATGCTCACACACTTAGCAGTTGCAAAAGGGAAACATGCATGCACACGGGGTATAATCACAGAAGGGCGCAGTGTGCAATGTACTGTGTGTCCATCTACACAACTGCTTACTGGGCATGCTCACACACTTAGCATTTGCTAAGTGCCGTCCAGCATGCAGATGGAGTGTACACACAGAAGGCATACACATGGAGTGTAATCATGAAAGGGCAGAGTGTGGAATGTACTGTGTGTCCACTTACACAACAGCAAACTGGGCATGCTCACACACTTAGCAGTTGCAAAAGGGAAACATGCATGCACACGGGTATAATCACAGAAGGGGACAGTGTGCAATGTACTGTGTGTCCATCTACACAACTGCTTACTGGGCATGCTCACACACTTAGCATTTGCTAAGTGCCATCCAGCATGCAGATGGAGTGTACACACAGAAGGCATACACATGGAGTGTAATCATGAAAGGGCAGAGTGTGGAATGTACTGTGTGTCCACTTACACAACAGCAAACTGGGCATGCTCACACACTTAGCAGTTGCAAAGGGGAAACATGCATGCACACGGGATATAATCACAGAAGGGCGCAGTGTGCAATGTACTGTGTGTCCATCTACACAACTGCTTACTGGGCATGCTCACACACTTAGCATTTGCTAAGTGCCATCCAGCATGCAGATGGAGTGTACACACAGAAGGTCACAGTAAGGTAAAACTGTCCACACGCACAGGGTGGTCACACATGCAGTTACTTGTACACACACAGATGACATCACAGGTGTCATGGGTGCAGGTCACACATGTACACACTGCAGTGAACACTGTAGCTGTCATGCCAGCACCATGTCATTGGTGCAGCAGTAAGCCTCACGGTCCAACAACAGCATGTGACATATGTCCACAGGTCTATATAGCAGTGTACACCAGTTGTGCAGAGTACACATGTACTAACAATGATCCAACATGTGTGATGTAGTCCACTTATATCAGTATACATGGACAGGTCAGCTCCACACATACCACGGCCCTGACACAGCTGTGACACATGACTGCTGCCGTACCACAATGAACAAACATCTGGATATGTCATACATGTGATTGTCTGGATGTGTGCATGGACTGCACACATGACACATACAAAGCCTGTGATGTACCACATGCATAACACTGGCATACTCAGTGCTACACACACGAATGGAAGGTGGACCCATGTCTGTGGAATGCTCCCACTACAGGGTGTAGCAGTGTTGACTGGGACACATACCCTTGTATTGTTTGCCTGCGACAGCTGTGATATCATACCACAGTCCATGTTTTATGTATGTCAACACACATGTCAAAAAGTAGCAATGCATACAAACATGGCAACAGGAGACACATGTGACATGTGTACTGTGCATGGAGCAGCCATGCATGAGCAGTGGCCGATGTCCATAACATAGTTGCAACAACCTACCACATACATACCCATCATAGGGGCCATTATACGATGGCATACAAACAGCACGTATGGAGGTATGTGTGTACATAATGTGTTTAAACACCTGTCTACATGCATGTGTGCAGGTGGTGGCTCACAGTTGTGTCACACACCATCCTACCCTGCCATGTGCATACAGTATGCTATGTCGCTGTTACATGACAGTGCTGACATGATGCATACCCAGCGGTCAGGTGTTATCAACTGTATGTCACATGGCAACTGTAACACCTACCACCTCCCATGTGCATATATCAGCACATCTGCGGATATAGTGTTGGTACACATAATGCACTACATACCGCTGCATGCCTGCACACGTATCATATGGCAGGTGTAGTATTCCCAGCACTGACATGTGTGCATGAATGTGTGCCCATGTATGCCACATATCGGGGGGAATATGTCCCACTTGCTACACATCCCTGTACACCATAGTAGAGATCTGTACATACCTCAGTGTGGGGAGCATGAATTTGGATGGTGCAGTACATGCAACACGTTGTCTCTCTGTGTACACATGTGTGGTCACCACAATGTGTGTGTGTCTACATGTTTGTATGTCTGCTGCTTGGTGTGAGGGTGTATGCTAATATACTGTTGTGAAAGAACACTAACCACACATGGTGACTATCCCGTACTGGTGCTGCATTGCACAACCCTGTTGATGCCGTAGGTGTGAGCCATACTGGCTACCTGTGCATGTCCACTCCCTGTGACATGGCATGTGGGTGCATAGTATTGTGAGGGTGCTAACCACACAGGCAGGTGTCCCCATCTGCACACTATGGGGTGTGCGTCAGAGTGGTGTACACCCCATGATTGTGACCATGTTCCTGTACTATTACAGGGTTCTACTGCTGCACAGCGTGCCCCACAGCTAACAAGTGACACCTCAAGTCAGTGGCCATCACGCTGTGTACAACACCTGCACCATGTCACCATGCCTGTGGTGTGTCCTGCTATGTATGTGACGTCTCTGTCCACTGTAGCCTGTGGCACTGACCACATGCGTCAGGTGCAGTATATGTGCGGACATGTGTGTCATGTAGGTGTCCAGTCAGGTTAAGGGTACATGTAGTATGCTGATATTGCCAGATGTGCCTGTGAGTAATCCAAAGCTACACGTGGGGGACCGATAACAGTGCTCCCTGTAGGCACATGTGAGTACACCATAGGAGGGATTCAGGGTATCAGAACCAATATGGTGCTACACATGTAACCGTCACACATACCGTGAACACATCACAATGCATGCTGCACCTGCACTACATGGTATGACTGCTGCATGTTGACAGTACACAACCCATGTCACATATGCATCTGTCAGTATTCATACACAACCACTGCAACATACACATCCCACGCTATGCATAAACAGGTATCACATACACCTCTCACTATCCTGTCCACCCTGTGCATCAGAATATATTTGCATAACCCTGCACCGATGGTGTGTATGACAGGGATGCGGCAGAGGCTTCATCATATGCACAGGGTGATATGTTTGCCAGGGGCATAGGCTGCACCAATGGATAACATCATGTGTGTGTGTAAGGGCCGGTGAGTTTACTGGACATGTCTGTGCAGAATGCATGTGGATGTGGTGGAGCCCTACAGTTCTGTCTGCTGTGTGTGGGTATGTGTGTACACAGTTCAGCCATATGTGATGCCTACACGGGGTATAATTGACAGCCCCAGACTGTACAGTGCAGGTTGTACAGCTCACTGTGTCCGTCCACGGCCACGTGACCTGTGCCTGCCTGGGGTTGCACGGGCACTACCAGGTGGGGGGTACAGAGTGGCTACTGTCCGATGACACATGTCTGCTGGAACCGTGTCCACGATGGGACCGGCCAGGGCCACGTCCATGTGGCCTGCTGTGTCCTGGTGTGGACAGTGCAG
This sequence comes from Protopterus annectens, assembly GCF_019279795.1. NCBI lineage: Eukaryota > Metazoa > Chordata > Ceratodontiformes > Protopteridae > Protopterus > Protopterus annectens. Next base: position 86,046,497 of record NC_056736.1, on the reverse strand, counting down.
CACCAGCTGCACTGCTACTGCTACCGGCACTATGTGAGTGGGCATGAGAGGTGGCACGCACACGTCGACCTGCACTAGGTGGTGTTGCTGGCCTACACCCACGTGTCCTACGCCTCACCCCTACCAGGTGTTCCAGCACAGACAGCTCACGCTCGCGGATTGCCATGCCTTGGTCGAGGATTCCAACCATTTCACCTAATCGCCTATCCAGTACATTAGCAATCTGCTGTTGAGCATTTGCCAATGACTGGATGTTGTCATTTAGGGTATGGATTGCAGCCCTCTGCAGCCTCTGCCCTTCTTGGTTCTGCCGTTCTGCACATGCCTGTGCTGCCATTACAGTCTGGAACATGCGTCTGGTGATACCAGCTGCTGCGCCCTGTACTGCAGGTGCATGTCTGCCAGAGGTCCTCCTACGAGCAGCACCAGCCACATGCCTGTGTGGCACATCACTAGTCATTACACTGGCAACATGGTGTGTAGTCACACCTTCTGTAGCCACCACACATTCCTGTTCAATGCCAACAGACGCTGACTGTCCTTCCTCTATGGGCAATGGTGATGTGGTATGTGTTGGCATCAGAACTGTGTGCAGGGAAGAGGGGGACATAGGTGGGATGGTAACCAATGGAACAGATTCAGCCCCTGATAACCCTGCCTGTACCTCATGCATATGGTCATCACTGCTAGTATCTGTGGGGACACTAACAACAGATGGACCGCAGGAGGGTAACGCACCTAGACCACCTGTGAATGCAAAGAAATACTGTAAGGTACATTACACACAGACACACACAGACATACACAGATACACACAGACACACACAGACACACCATGCATGTGATATTTCAGATGGCATGCAGCATTCCTGCACTACAGCACAGGGAATGCAGCTCAGGCATTAATAGTGTTAGTATGCATACCACCCTGGGGTGCACACTACATCAAGCAGGTGTCATATCAGTAGTCATGCAGTACACACAATCATGGTAGTTTGCATGCATCACCGTGATACACCATGTGGCCATGAACAGGTTAACAGTACACATGACTGACGTTACCTTGACATGTAATCCGCTGACATGTGCAGTAACATGTATACATGTTTGACACAATGGTGTCCTGACACATGCACAGCATCATAATGGGCTTCACAGTGCAGTGTTGTGTGTACAGCCTACAGATAGACTGCATGTTTAGCAAATGTGCATGTGCAGGTGAGGTTAGTGTGAGCCATGTACATAGCTATACAGTGTGGAGTACAGGCACTGTGTCATGTGATGCTGCGACAATATTGCAGACAGAACACCACATGCTTGGGACATGTCGGGTGGCATGTCACAATGTGTGCACACAATGCAGGGGCATATGTCACAATGGTGACACCTGTGTGCTGCCCATATCACAGCTCACTGTGTGGTACTGTGTGCGTACCACAAATGTTGTTCCAATGCATACTACATATGCATCCATTGTAGAACACCTCCACCGTTGTATGCATAGCTGACCACACATATCACATTGACAGGTACTGTGGTTTCATGCCGGTGTATAATAACAGTTGTATCTATTGCACATGGGTGGCATGTGTGTATGTCTTGTGGTGCAACCTGTATAACGTGACTGGAACATACATCAGGTGTGCATGTTATACCTGGCCACATGGCAAATAACTCTGCACTGTAACATGCCTGATACTGACAACAGTCTCACCTCTGTGGACCCATGTCTGTGCGACACACCAGAGGTACCTGTATAGGGGTGACACAACAGTAGAAACATTATCCATGACTGTATGACAGCCACAGGTTGCACTGTGCATGTGAACACATTTACCTGTGTGATAGCATATGGTATGCACATGTCTGCATACACAACATAGCATACTGTAGTATGCAGCTTGTGTGCCCATATACCTGGCATGTGTTGTTACTTTACATGATGTACAGTGACACCTGCAACTACATTGGATATCATACTCATATGCAGGACTGACTTACCAGGCAACTCCAGGCTTATTGGTTGGGAGACACCCACCTCCACGATGGAGGCTAGTGTTTCCACATGCTGTTCCCTGGGTGTCCCCAGACTGTCCAGTAGCTCCTCTGTGTGTGTGAGTGGGGGCTGGGTTGGTGGCCCACCACCTGTTCCACCTTGTTCTCTGGCGATTGCAGTGGCAAGCTGTTTTGCATGCCGTATCAGGTCCGTGCAGTGTCTGCATACCTGCTGGTAGGTGCGGTTGTTGCCACCCACATCATTCACCCTCCTGCGTATATCCTGCCACAGGTCATCCCGCTGCTGAGCATGCTGTGGCACATGGCTGAACAGCACGTCATAGTTGTCATGGAGCAATGGAATTATGACATCATCCTCCTGGCGGCTGAAGGCTGGGAGTCGTGAACGTGGCATTATCTGTAAGACATAATGATGGTGACAGGTCACATTCTCACTGATGTACTGGCATACCGCTGAACATACATTGCTATGACATGTACTACATCTGCACAGTAATCTTTGAAAAGCATCATGACACTGACACAGCTGACGTGTTTCTGTCACACCTGTCGCACCGTTATGCAGTGGATATCATATCATATCTCTGTGTCAACTCATTACAGTGTACATACTCCATGTAGATGGTAACTTGCTGTGGCCATGTGTACTTGCCTGCACCTGTGTTCTTACCAATCTGCACTTGGCCCGATGTGTCCACAGTACTACTGTTTACCTGGATGCTGTGTATATGTCACATAGCAACACAGATGCAGCCGTTATGGACTTCAGCAGTGACACTGCACACATGCACATGGACACCTGTACATGCATGTGTTTTGCCATATACATCTACTCAGCACTGTACGGGTGTTGAACATCCTGCCACGGCTCACCTGTATTGCACATGTGGTACACATGGGACAATGTCTATTCATATGACATTTGCAGGGATGGTCAAACATAGCATGTGCGCGCACGTTTTACATGCTGTCACACAGCAATTGTGACAACACAAGGTGCATCAGTGCCACATTACTGATCCAGTCAGTTGATAGTGCATGTACCATGTGGCCATCACACCATGTATTACTGTGATGACACGTGCAGCCTTAATGGACAGGGTTGCATGGTATGGTAGGGTATATCACATATATGGCACAGGGATGTGTCCAGCCTGTGGAAAACCAGTATTAGGATGGTGTATGTCCATTACATATGTCATTTATATAGGTATATGGACATGTCGCATGTCCATCATCATGGTGTAGACAATGTCCTTCTGCAAGGTAGGCAGCATGCTGCATGGTGGGGGAGTGTATTGTGCATGCTGGTATTGCACATCCATGCATAAACATTACCCCTTACAGGTGATATGTGCTGTAATATTGTTCAACACAGTGTTGTATATGCCCGCACGGTGATATCCCATGCACATGGATGGTACCCTGACCTGACATGGGTACCTCATATGACTACCTCCGGTGCCTGCTGTCATCACCATGTCGGTGGGTGCACCGCACAGCACCATCCCTTCCACAGTGACCATGGTGTTGAGCACAGCCTAGGTATTCATTTATGGGGACGGGGATGTTCACATAGCGGTGACAATGCTGGTATCATCCATCAGACCGTACACTTATGACACACCTCACACACAGCCCATTCAGTATGTTGTTCACAACACTGACACAGCTATACTGCTAGGTCAGGTCCATTCCCAGCCGTACATACACAGATGCATAACATTTCTCTCTGTGGCATGGGCTACAATGTGTGGGGTTCAACATACCGTGCTCGACTGTAGCTGGCGCTGATGTTCTGTGCACATGTCAACACATTAACCCTGTTCTACTGTAGCCAGCGGTGATGTGCTCTGCACATGTCACTCTTGCACATTGTGTTGATGTCTGTCTGTCAACAGGCCACTGGTGGAACACGCAAAGGTATTTGTAATCAAATATACATGCCGCCCTGTACAGCTGTACTGCTAACATCTCAAGTGCTAATGTGTCATGGACATGCACACCTTACCCAGAAAGGTGATAGTGCATTGCCACCCTTACTCATCACCTCTTGTGGGTTGCTATTATCCAACACCCTATATGTATTGTATGGTCAAGCTATGCACCTGTGCAGGACATGTGAGCATGTAATGTGCTACTGATTACCTTTGCACCCATTGCACAACATGTCACACAGGTACACTGGCAGTCATACACTTCACAGCTTGCTGAAGGTACAACAGGTGTTGTACACACTTAACACACATATCCTGTGGGACATGGTCGTATGTACAGGCATGTCCAAATGTCACGTACCAGTGCTACCCCTATATGATGGATATGTCGTACATGTGGCAATACAGCAACTGTCACATGTACTCGTTCAATGCTCACCTACCAACATACAGCAGTACAGCCTGTGGGTGATGTGCTTCTGCATCCATGCTGTGCCCATAGCTGTCAGTTGTACATCATTACGTGCAACGTACTTCATTTGGTGTTCTAACAGGTGCATGTTCATCAAGGTTCCACATTGGAAGGGTCTGTCACACATTCATTGTTGTACATGGTTTACATGCCAGCCATGGCTTAATAGATGGGAATCATAGTAATTCATTGGGATATCATATTTATACATTAGAGCAGCGTATTTCAGCCATCATATACCCTTCCTAGTTGACACTGTTAGTCAGCCAGTAGTAGGTGTTCTACGATCTGCACATTAGTCACACAGTACAAGGGCTACTGTTACTCATTTTGGGGACAGGCTGCTGACAGCTGTGGATGGGGGTGATGCTGTCAACAACCATGACTGCACCTGACGGTCACTTCTGGATGTGTAACATTCACATCACACACCTACCATCACGTAGTCCCACATCATCTACAACAAATGGACATTCCTGCAAGAACAACGTATGCAATATGTCTATATAACCACTGTAGGCACCACTGGTGGCCCCCATCATGGCAGCCAACATCACCAGTGTATATCCCGCAGACTCATGGGTTACAACATTCACAACACACCAGTCACAGATGACTCTGTTGTGAATCACAATGCAGTTCCACACATCATGTTACACAAGGCATTATGCACTTAGATGTTGCGGACGGGTGAACACCTCTGCAACTCAACCTACGCACACATGACACATCACCTGGTACAATATATCTCTCATACATCATGTTATTGTGACTGCCCTGTGATGGCAACACACAGACTACGTGTGCTGGGACATGCAATGGCTCACCGGTGTTATAGCCCTCTGGGGGTGTGTCTAGTCATGGTGTACATTCGGCATTGGTCTGGACACAAGAACACTGTACATTGACCTACTGTGTCACTGCAACAGTTGCCTATGCTCCTATTGTTATTGTACAGGCATGTGGTATCTGACTGCTATGACAGTCCAGGTCAAACACAATGCTGTGGCACGCATGACCTGCAGCCATCAGCCTGGGGAGTAGAGCACACATGTACATCTTCACATGCTATACTGCCTCTCTGGCAGTTTCACATAACTGTCACCGGCAGGGCAGTAACTGGCAAGCACGACATGGGGTCATGTGGAACAATGCTTGCATCTTCCACTGTGATGCACACGAGGCACACATACTATTGCACCACCCACATATCTCTGCAGTGACTGGGACCTGCCTCTATGATCTGCACAGAACACCTGCGATGACGGATTGTACACGGACCGTACCTTTCAGGCACATACCTGGACCGGAACACCCACAGATGAGGGGTTCACACATCACACAGTGTTTTGCACACATCCTGGATAGTTGCTTAGCACAATGCATCATAGGTGCTCCATGTGCAGATAACTGTGTTTGTGACCGCTATACACATTGTAACAAGCGACAGAGTCGACATTTTACACCACAGGATACATACCTTCTGTGTTGTTATAGTGGACATTGGGCCTCAGACAGCTACTACTGATGTGTGCTGACAGTAACCCACACTTCCCTGGGATAGACACCCATGTACATACACATGCTTGAGTCATGCACTCCACTCAGCTGGATAAAACAATACACAACACATACAATACCTACACTACCCTTAGCATGAACACTACCTCCATGTGACTGGTGTGACACACCTGGGGTTATCCCCTCTTTGGTTGATTCAAAACATATGCTACACGGCCTTGCTAGCCACATCCTGGAAACACACCCATCACAGCATACACAGAACATGTGTACTACAACAACTACTACAGACGTCTGCTGACAGCAGTTGTTAACATCATGACACCCGAGCAGATGGACACTACACATACATATGCTGACACATACCACAGTGCACTTCAGTAGCATGTACACAATTGCAGGAATCATGCTATTCCACACAGAGACATGGTGGTACTGACCAGATAACAGACGCCACTGTGGTGGTCATGTTCCTTGAACATATGATGTACAACCACAGGTACAGGCTGTTGCACAGTGGTGTACATTCACATGTGTGGGGTGCATCACTTGTCAGCCATGGTGGGTCCACAAGGTCCATCATCACATACTCCAAGGCTAGCTACCTAAACATGACTGCCACACATTGTGGTGTGGGGCCTCAGGCATTGTGGTGGTATGTCAGTATTCTTTGGCAACATCCATATCTGATGTCACATACAACAGTCAACCAAACATTGCAGACCGAGGTAATGTTGGCAACGTGCCAGGCGATGGCGTACTTACCGACAATACACCCTCTCACTCACTACAGGGTCGCAATCCATACATGAACATTGTAGTGTCCCTGTGGTTACATACACAGTACTGACATACACACAATATGTCCTGGGACACTGGCCCAATGTCACCTTCCAATGTCCCTGGCTGTAATGTCCCACCAACCTGTTCAGTATATGTCTCCACACCAGGCCACTATATTCACTGCTATCCTTTTGTCGGACATTGTAGACCCTGAATGCCGCACAGCAGCATTTATTGCACTACACACAGGTTGCACTGCATTGCACGAGTGGGACTATAGTCATACACTCCTGACTGGACCATTCTGCATGGCGATGGGGCACATCATCAGGAACGTGATTCTCACAGACATTGATGGCCTCCAGTCCTTTCCTAGCACCCGGGTTGGGCTTGTGAATGCCACAGCAAGGCACATACACATGCTGGGCACCTGTCATACAGTTGCTAGGGCAGTTGATGATGGTACAGAGGTCAACACATCATACATTGTCCTCACATTGCCTTTCAGCACCATTCCACATTCTGGTATTGACAACATACACATCCACCCGCACATCATACCCTGTGTCTCAGGATGTTATGCTATGTGGCTCATGGGCAGTGGTGCCAGCATACCATAGTACCTACTACATGTCAGGTACATATTGCATTACACAGTCCTCAGTCATAGGGCCACTCATGTTCACTATATGCTTACATACAGAACATGCTGTCACAGAGTACTGTCCATGCCTAGATTTCAAACACCTACATACCAAGCGCCATTATTGCTCCACTAGCTCATACTGATACCAACCATACGGGTGTCAGTGTGACAGATACTTCATATGAGTATCATGGCATCAAGATGCATGACACAAGGTGCATGCACATCACCTTTGCATAACAACATTCACCCACTGACTATCGCATGGATAGTGGTACCCTACATACATATCATATTGTACATGGTTGCAGTACACACATATGTCACATACAGTCCTGTGGTTACCGTATTCCACTGTGGCATGGATATCCTTCTTCAAGGCCACACCTATCTGTACTGTGTGTGATGCTGGTACATAGGTAGCCATTGTACCTGTGAACTACACACATCTACACACAGTCAAGGGTACAATACCACATTTATGGTGTACCTTCAACAACAGCTACAGCTTTACATGGCACAACATTGACATGCCATGATGTTTACTGAGCTCAGACAGTTTACATATGCGGCTGAACTATGGACAACACATCTGTACACATCTGCATACCCCATACTCAGGGGTGTCTTCTTCTGCTCTGACACGGCCCAGGTCCACCACATTATTGATGCATATACTCCTCATACATGACATCTGCGGTGGGCACTGTGAATGAAATGCTCCTGGATATGTGCACACACACCACACTGCATGGACTGTGCTTCTGTGTTACATCCACAAACCTAACACACACCATGCTGTGGAACATAGGTCCTGTGTACATCCGCGGGGACACACAGCAGCACTGTTCATGTGATACCTCCCTTGCTGTTTGGGTGACACATGTAGTCCTGGTATCAGCACAGCAGCTGTACTGTGTAGAGGTGCAGTTGACACCTGCCTCTGCTGTTCACAGGACACTACCATGGAGGTGACACTACTGTGTACACTGTACATGTGCTTACACATGGACTTGCCAGACTGCATTGTAGCCCACTATGCACCTGTGCAGCTACTACAAGTCCTTTGTGCATGGTTACTTGGCGTCCCTTCCATTTAGAGTAGCTATCATGCTACTACTATGTCCCATACCTACAGGCCATATGTATCCTGTTATTGTACATACCAATAGGCGATACCTGTGTTATGCATGATATGCCTGTGATACTGTGTGGGATATCTGTCATATCTACCTAGACAACTATACATTACACATATTTCACATAGTATCCCTAATGCAGAGCATACTTGCGTCGGCCACACCTTACATATGTCATCAACGGTATATGCCCATACACATGCGTGCTGTGACAGTATACATACATGTACTATCCCCTGCTATGGCACTTCCTTGTTGGACATCCACTACCAGCAACAGCGTGTGGTATGGAATTGTTCTCTTTAATGCCCTCCTGTAGCATTCCTTGTGGTGTCTCTGCTGTGTACATAATGTCCCACTGCTGTACACACGGTTTCTACAAGCGTTGGTATGCTCAGCAAGACATCACTACATAACTACCTTTTACCATTTTATGCATTACGGACAAGTGTAATTAATTACAACCACCATTCACATACAGTACAACTTATTAATACAGATCATGCGTTACACAACCTTACATATCGTGTGTTCCACATACCTTGTTGGTGTTTCATTTCTTTTAGTTTATTGTTTTGTCATTTCCTTTTGTTTTCAGTACTTTCGATAGTACGATGCTTTTTCAGTATGGGCATACGGTTTGAATATCTTGAGAGTCATCCTTATATACGTCGATACCTGCAACATGTGAATTCATTCTGCCAATTGCTGTTCCTCAGTGAGTAATTACATGCATATCACCTGTGCATCTACTCCATTCAGAAATTATGCGTCGACACTGGGGTATAATTGGATTCTCCACCTGGGCGTTGGCTATTTGCCCTACCTTCATGGAGATGGTCTGTATTGTGTTATGTTATGTGTAACTGCAACTGCTATGCATAGGGACAAGTATATTTTGTATTCATGTCACCCGTGGATTGTGTGTGACAGGTGTAGTATTTGGTTCAACATGTGGGTGTACCTGTCCTGCCGACGAATGATAGCGTATTGCATTCATAAACTGTAACATGGCTGTTTTTTTCCTTTATACAACGCATGCAATTATGCATCCGCCTTTAATTGTGTCTCCCACGTGATATGTTGTGGTTATGCAGATGTCATTGACTGACTGTATGTTTGTGCTGCTATTACGGTTTGTATTCCTTTATTATCTACAGTGGGGGATATCGGTGGTTGTACGTAATGGATACGGTTTGTGGGCCTTGCATCTCTACATAAACAGTATAGTTGTCTGTGTGCTCCATCCCTACTTGGAGAGTTAACAGTTAATAGTCTTTTGTTATGGGATTGTAGGTTGGGCTGTTGTTAATTGGTTTCAATATCATCTGTAGGTGAGCTTGATGCATGTATACCTCCGTAACTTATGTGGTATATCAGCAGCTATGTGTACGTGACAACTATCCCTTGTCTTTCTGTCCCAGATATTTGCAGTCATTGTGGTCATGTTGTTGAAATAGCCTGTTTGCCAGTGGTTGCCACATATTCATATGGGAATTGTTTGACACTTGTGGAACACACAGCGGTGTTTACGGGCCAACATGTAGCCACGGTCAGTACTGAGGTAGCACATACTTTTTTCCACGATACATACCTATTGCTGTGTGACTTTGCCAATGTATCATATTGCATGTAACATATCAGTGTCATACCGGCATGACTATTACATCGTCTTTTACATTTCTTATGGGAATATTCCTGTGCTACCATCTGGAACATTTTCACTTTGTATCGTTCTATGTCAGGACACACCTAGCCAGGGTGGGGCTGTCACTACTACTCTGGGACTAGTAGTGAACATATGCCTGAGGCTAGTTTACCGTATGCCTACACCTAATATTCTGATCTGCCTCTAACTTGGCACCAACATACACATGTTGCAGACACACACACATTACACTCACACAGTGATGCACACGGCACCCTCAACACACACGTACACATACTACGGCACTCACGGGGATGATTGCACACAGTACCTACGTGGACCGCAACACCGGCAGTGGTGACTAACTCTCCCTTCATATCATCATACTATTACACGCACATGTACTGTTACAGTACTGTGTTCTGTCGGTCTTTCAGCCTCGCGGTTATGCATATCGGTATGTTACACGTTCCATGGTTGGCGGTATCCTATTATTTTGAACCTCCCGGATGTTCAGATTGTCGTTGCACTATCTATAATATTTACAGATATCGCTGGATACATCTCAGTCACCTTATATCCCTCTAATTCCCTTTCTTATCTGTATTATATATATGTATATGTGTACATATTTATCTATATATATATATATATATATATATATATATATATATATATATATATATATATATATATATATATATATATATCTATATATATATTTATATATATACATCTTGTGGCTGACGTGGCAGGCACACAACAGCCATATGCTGTAGGACTCACGTACTGTTCAGGTGTTGGCGTTACATGTTCCACTGGCTGTTGGGTTTACAGTGTTTGGGGGCTGCCTATGTAGGAGTCACACATAAGGCCATCCATACATTACAATTTACAGGTGGTCATGTTTGTGTGCCATCCATTTCACTGTGTGTGCAGGTGGGGAGGTGTCAGTCCATGGGGCCTACGCTGTCAGAGTATGTGCTATACATTTCGTCTTTGCCAAGGCGTAGGCATATTGGGTACACCTCCGTCTGCCTACTGGGGCTGGCACAGTGTGTTCATGGTCTGGAACCCTCTGTGCCTGGACTGGCATTGGCAATTGTGGTGGGCTTTGTGGCCCTTCACCATTATGTCCCTGCAGCAGCTGCTTCCGCAGGATCATATTATGTAGCATGGCACATACTATGAATATGTGGGCACATGTGCCTGGAGAGTACTGCAAGGCTCCACCAGATGTATCCAAGCACCGGAACCATGATTTCAGCATCCCGAACACATGCTCTATGATTATTCTGGTTTGTGCGTGTGCCTCATTATGGCATTCTTGCATGTGTGTGTGTGCATTTCTGATGGGAGTCATCATCCACGGCTCCAGTGCATAGCCAGCATCCCCCACGAGATGGCCTTGTGGGATGTCCCCCCTGACAAATACCTGATACAGCTGTAAGGCATGCCAGATATGGGAGTCGTGGTAGCTTCCAGGGCTGCCAGCACACACATCCATGATAATGCCCTGGGCATTGCACACGACCTGGCAATTGATGGAGTGGAATCCCTTGCAGTTTATGTAGCGTCTACCCTGGTCACCAGGTGGTGACTTGATTTGTATGTGCGTACAGTCTATCGCACCCAGTACCTCTGGGTATTGTGCCACACGGTGAAAGTGGCGCATATTGCTAGCCAAATCCTCCTGAGATCTGGGGAAGTATATATGCTCATTGGCATGTGGTAACATGGCATCCAGGAACTGGTGTAGTACCCTGGATGCTGATGCCTATGAGATGCCCATTATATCTCCAGTTGGCCTTTGAAAGGTACCTGTGGCCAGTATTCGCAAGCTTACACATACCTTTGTGTCCACTGGGATGGGTTCCCCTCTGTTGTTTCTTGTTCTCAGGCGTGGCCGGCACAGCTCCACTATTTGCTGTAACATGTCCCTGTCCACCCTGTAATGCTCTACTATCTCCAGGTCATGTAGCTCCTGGTAGGTTACCCTTGGTCTGAACACTCTCCTTCTCCTCCGAGGCCTGCGGTGGTTGTCGGCATCCTCCTCCACAACACCGTCTGTCTCTAACACATGCTGATGGAACACAGCTATGGCAGCACCCAACATGTACATTTTAAAAGTTCCCTGTGTGTTTACACCTATGGTGTGGTGTTTGGGAATACACGGCTGTGTGTTGTGTGCATTCACACTTTATACTATTGTGCTGTGCACACCGATGATGTCATAGGGTGTGTTTGTACGGCCGTATCTAAGGGTTATCTTCCGTGTTTTACCGATGGAACTACAGCGGTGTTGCTTTTGGTGTTGAATTACTTTTGCCTGCCATGGATTACCTTCGACCTTCCCTTACTATTTCTGCGTTGCACCTACCATTTTCCGGCATGAATCCTGCAGAGCACTGTCATTTGTACTTTCATGGACATGGCATATCATGCGTTTTGTGTGCTACTGCTATTGTGCTGCCAGTCTGCTTTGCTCTGCTGTGTCAGGTCTTCTATCTTTGCAATCTGCTACCTCCCCTACTTTCTTTGCATTCATATGCCTCCCCTATCCCGTTTTGCAGGTTTCTGCATGCAGAGTTGTCGGCTGCCGTCGATTGGCCTTCGTGGGTTGATTAGTGTTGATTGCTCATTAGTACTCCAATTACACTTCTTCCGCATTTCCTTATATTCTTCACATCACCTTCCTGTTTCCGATATTGTTTGTGGGGCGTGCATCAGATTACTAGGTTTTGGGAACGTTGTCATCCTCGTACACATGCACTTTTGCGTGCAATGTGTGCTCTCAGCTAAACTATTACCCACCCGGTCCTGCAGCTTTGATTAGCGATGTACAGCCCAGGTTTGCTATGCTCCAATGTGCTTACTGCTACGGTGGCACACCCCTCTGCAGATGTCATGTATTTCCTCTGAGCCACTCCTCGGTGTTTTACCGCTGCGCCATGTGGTACAACCTTACTCCGGCGGGACATTTGCGATTCAGTATTATCTGCCTCATTTGCATGGCATTGACTACTAATTCATAGTTACCACGCCGAAGACTGCCGCGAGTCCTTGGCAACCCTTTCACCGTGGTTGTGGTGTTCCATGCATACCATGGTGTATTATGCTGTAAACCTGATTTCTATTACGATGCTATTTTATAACATTGTTATATTATTTCATTATGTTGCACCTTCGCTTTTACATGTCCTGGTTCTGATGTGAGTTACTGTGGACATGACATTTAAGTTGTTATTTACGTGTTGTGCATCTTTTCTTATGCCATTGTCTGTGTATTTCGCCATTGGCATATGTTAACAGTGTGATACCTGGGTCTGACACTCTTCCATTACTCCGATGTTATGTTTGGGAAAATGTAAACCGTTTTTTGGTTTACATTGCCGTGAGCTTATGCTACGCCTGCACCGCCGTGAATTGCTATATGCCTTCATTTGCATGGTGACACACTGCACATAGGGTGATTAGCATACCTACGCGGGGCTGCGCAGATCTGGTGTACCGGTAGTGCGTGGAATTGGATCGTACCTGAATCACTCGGCCATATTTGGCTTATAACGCCCTACGCTATGCGTGCCTGGCGCAAGATTCATGAATCGGGGTGTGTGTATAAATATATAAATATATATATATATATATATATATATATATATATATATATATATATATATATATATATATATATATATATATATATACACACACACACACACACACACACATATATATATATATATATATATATATATATATATATATATATATATACACACACACACACACACACACACACACACACACACATATATATATATATATATATATATATACACACACACACACACACACACACACACACACACACACACACACACACACATATATATATATATATATATATATATATATATATATGGGTCTACTTCACATGGTCGACAGGCCATATGTCGACATCCATTTGGTCGACAAGCATGTTATGTGGGGGGGTGGGTATATGTATATATATATATATATATATATATATATATATATATATATATATATATATATATATATTATATATATTTATACAGAGAGAGAGAGAGAGAGAGATGAAATGACATTGGAATGGACCTTCCTCCTGTTCAACATACTAGAAATGCTCAGTTTGAAGATATTGCCATATAAGTACCAACAACATGTCTGTTATTAAAAAGAAAGCTTATAAGAGAAATAAAGAATTAAAGAGGCACTCGCCAGGGTTACCTACTCTTTCCAATCCTTTTCATCATTTTTTGGAAGTCCTAGCTAGAGAGATAAGTGGCTTACTTAGTGAAGGAGAGATACAAAGGAAGGGGAGAGTAAATTTACTTGTCTTCAAGGATGACTGTATTTTAATGGTGGAGAATCTGTAAGGATCCACAAAGACAGCTGCCCAAGCTTTCAAATTATTGAAATAGATAGCAGGAGTAGAATGTAGTATTAATTAGAATCAGCTGAGGGATAGAAGGTAGGAAGAAAATTATCTATGCAGGAAAACCACATAAGCCGAGAGCTGAACATCTAAGCCTGGAAGAAGAATTAAATGATGCTGAAATAAGATGTTTGAGGATATTAGACAGGTGGGCAAACAAACATGTTCTATAGCAAGAGTTAAAAATGTCAAAATGGTGATTCACCACAAGATAAGCTGCCTGAGACACTTTCCCATCTTAAGATGAGAGAAGATCATCAAGGAGATACAAAGAAGAGGGACAAGAGTTCTCTGGAAAGGTGAGGTATTCATGAGACAAATAACACATGCAGATCAAAAATGATGGTGGGACAGTCCCAAACATTTACAGATACACTGCTATGTACTACATAAATCAATAGTTAAGAAAACTAGACGGGGTGGAGGAGATAAGAAGGGGAATATGCAAGGAAAGACAGCAGGGGAAGGAACACAAGGCGCAAAGGGAGTATATTGGGAGTTGGAAGGTAGCCTGAGTAAAATAGAGCTTGGAATGCACTCATAGAACAGAATGGGGAGAATAATGGGTGAAGACAGGAAAAGAATGGAAAAGCAGAGCTAGATAAATTTGCAACACGTGCTAGAAGTAGCTACTGACAGACAGTGCAAGTCATCAGAGATGTGTGAATTGGGCAGGATGCTGGGAAAAGGAGAAAGAGAGCTGGCTACCAGGAGGGAGGTGGAATGTGTGGTAAAACTGATGGTGCCAACATCAGAAATTAATTAGTAGGGCCTGATGATCAGGAAAAGATGTGGTTGTTCAAACAGTGAAGATTAATGTTCAGAAAGAAAGGAGTTATTATTAACTAAGACACAGAAAGAAGGGGGAGCTGCAAGGGTTAAGACTAATTTTGTAGGAAAAAGTAAGAGAGGCAATATACAGTGGAATATTTAGGAGAAGGTGTGAAGGATGGCAGAAGAGAAGAAAATGCAACAGAAGCATGGGAACGGCAACTAAGATTAATGTACAGGTGACATACAACACTTCTGAGACTAAAAAAAGGAGTAGCATTAGATGACAACTGCTGGCAATACAGAAAATGGAGGAATAGGATTGATTCACATCTTCTGAGAATCTGAGTGTTTCCAAAAATCCTGGAGAGGAGCAATTAAATAGTAGGAGAGAATATGGGGCATGGATATAAAGGCTCTGAATTCTAAGACAACTAAGACTTGGGAATCATGTTACTCTTAATTCTGTAACTGATAGTCATTAATGACTTACAGTCATTCTCCTGCACAAAGGTGGTCCAGCCACTTATCTGGGTAACTACAGGCTCATAAGTCTTACCGGCCCCATATGTAAGGTCATAGAAAGAATAATCAGGGACATGATAAATGAGGACATAGGTAACCTGCAAACACTGGACCCATCAAAGTTTGGCTTTGGTAGAAGAAGGTCAAGCCTACTAAATCTGGTGGACTTTTTGAGGGAGTCACCAAAACATTGGATGAAGGTAAGATTATGCACATAGCTTACCTTGACCTGGCCAAGGCTTTTGATACAATACCCTACTTTGGTATTAGAGACAAGCTCCCTAGTTTAGGTATAAAACCCTTTTATCACCCACTGGATAACCAAGTGGCTCACTGATAGGACCCAGGAGGTCAAACTAGGTGAGGTCACCTCCATCAAGAGGCCAGTCACTAGCAGATTTACCCAAGGCTCGAAACTGGGCCCACCCCTCTTTGTCATCTATTTCTCTGAAATGGAAGCAAATGCTGAAGGTTTACGACTGACTATATTTGCAGATGATATCAAGCTGAGGATTATTATCAACTCCCCTGCAGACACTAGCATTCTTCAAGAAGGTCTATCTCTGACTAATAAATGGTGCCAAAGCCATGGTCTTAATTTTGCCCATTGTGGAAGTCAACTATCCTGGCTAATTACCATGTTGATAATAAACCCCTAAGAGTTGACCCAGAGGTTAGGGATCTGGGTACTCATGTAGACAGCAGACTTACCTTCGACCTTTATGTGGCCACAGTGATGAGGAAATCCTTTTATGTTGCACAACTTACAAATAAGGTCATGGAATCTAGGTTCAAAGAGGTCATTAGCCTCTTGTATTCTGTCCTTATTAGACCAAGCATAGAGTACAATATCTCCTTTCGTATATGCCTGACCAGGCAAATGCAGTAACTAGAGTGACCTCAGAGGTTCTTTACAGAAAGAATCCAAGGCACAACAAACCTGCCTCATGCAGAGTGCCTTAAAGCCCTTTCCCTCTTCTCAGTCTTCTACAGATTGCTGAGAGATGATTTATGTTTGGCGTACAAGGCATCTGTAGACCCCATACTTATGAATCTCCTCCATATTCAGAAGTCAAGAGTACTGGAAATATAAAGTCTAGGGAACTGAAGTTTATCTGTGACTTAAGCAGACCATGCTCGAGAGACAGATATTTGTCCCAGATATTACCCCTCCTATGGAACAAGCTTCCCATCCATGTGAAGCTGAGTTTGTCTATTACCCAGTTTAAGTGCATCCCAGACTAGTGGATGGGGAAGAGGAAATTTACACTGGGCCTGACACCCATGTCCCTTATGGAGAGAAATAGCTTATAAGTGCTTGGCCATCAATGTCCTATTTGGATACAGGACATCATTATTCTTTTGGGAAAACTTGGCTAGGCTTAGAAGGTACCCCCACCAGGTCAATAGCCTAGTAACAATATATGAATCTATAGTCCTGGAGTGCTCAAGCTACTTGATTCCAAAACAGTTGTCAGGCTGGCTTCACCATAGTGGCTAGAAATCTTACATTTGTGATGCATATCAGTGTAAAACCTCTAAATAGCAGAACAGCCCACTTAAGTCATTAAAGATATGCAGCATAGTGACCGCTCCACTTGTATATGGGAACTATTATTGAGGCATTAGATGAGTGAGCACCTTAAAGCCTGCAGTACCACATCTGACATGCATGTCGAGCTAGTCCTCAGCAGAAGTGGAGTGGTGAGTGCTAGTTGAGGACTGCTGGCATGTTTGGTAATGGATTTTGTAAGTTATCCTCATTGTACCCTGGGGACAACTCCAAATGCATACTTTTAAACAAGTCTAACTGTACTCCTGTAGCCCCACATCATGTTCTTCCTGCAAAAAATATTCTTTCTCTTCATGATTTACTATATCTCTGATTCTAGCACTGTAACAATCTGTTCTTTTTTTTCAATAGTGGATTTATTCATTTTTTCCCTTAACATAAAAAGACTATTAAAAATGAAAAAAGAAAAATCTCCTACACACAAGTGTAGCATCTCTAGTGGAAAAAGTCAGTGTAAGTTATTAATGAATGTTGACTGGATACAGATTTGCTGTAACCAGGACTGTTTGTAAGCTTCTGAGCCCCCCAGCCTTTCTGTGCTGGAAGGAAGCCTTCTAGCTTATCAGTGGGAGTGGTAAGCACTAGGTAACCTATTTATCTCAAGACTGGTTTCTGGCCTAGATATTGTAGTTTATTGGCCATTGGACAGTTTTTCTATCTCTTAGATTCATAGGTGCATACTAGGCTAATGGCCCTGGGGCCTTTACAAGCCCAGCCCATAGGATTACCCTGGCATCGTGCCACCTGACCTTAGTTCCCAGTGCCTCTGTCGAGTAAAGCCACTGGAGTGATCCCTGGGGTGCATTTTTTATTTCCCATCCACTCATAAAGATTTCTCTTGAAGAGGGCAAGTGAAGTGCTCTGCTTGACATGTATGGGAAGTCTATTCCATAGCATGGGCAGTCTCTGGGTTATGAACCTGTCCCTCCAGCATGTTCAGTTGATTGTGGTAATGAGACTGAGGTCTCTGGAGCATGTGGTGTGGAGGGATTGGGATTTCTTTAGATATAGCATTTCTAACAGAGCTGGGTCAGACATGGCTTTGTAAGTCAAGTAGAGAATGCCTCTAAGTAGGGGATATGTGACAGAGAATAGTTGGAGTTTTTTAGTATGTCCATATAGGAAAAGTGTTTAAGGCCTAGGATCCTCTTTGTGAGGTACTTTTGCAGCCTCTTCAGTTGTTGCAGGTGTTTAGTGAGGTACATGCCAAATGGGGCATTGTACTCGATGGCTGGCCTAATGAGGGAAGAGTAGAGGGAGACAATGACCTCTTTCTTCCTGGATGCAAAACCCTTAGTAATGACATGTGCCACATAGAAGGACTTTCTGACCCCAGTGGCAATGTGGTGGTCAAAAGAGAGGTTGCTGTCAACCTGTGTTCCCAGATCTATTATAATGCCTACTGTGTTCAGTGGACTACCATCGATGTGGTAATTCATTGGAACCAGGTTTTTCCCAAAGGGGATGACGACACATTTTTTGGCATTGAGCTTAAGGCCATGGTGCTGACACCAGTCGCTGGTCTCAGTGAGGCCTTTCTGTAGAATGTCAACATCACTCGGGGAGTTAATAATAGCTCCCAACTTGCAATCATCTGCAAACTTTGTCAGATCGAGTCCCTTCATGTTGGCCTGGACTTCAGATAAGTAGATACCAAACAGGAGAGGACCCAGGACTGAACCCTGTGGGACTCCACTTGTGACTGGTCAGCAGTCTGACTTGGAGTCAGCTACTTTCACACTGTGGGTTCTACCTGTGAGCCAGTTTGCAACCCACCTAGATATATAAGGGTTGATGCCTAGCTTAGTGAGTTTTTCTATGATTTCTGAGTGGGGAATGGCATCAAAGGCCTTGGCCAGATCAAGGTAGGCTGTATGAACCACCTGGCCTTCATCCACAGGTCTGGTGACTGACTCAAAGAAGTTGACCAAGTTGAGCAGGCATGATCTGCCTTTCACAAAACCAAACTGTGTGGATCTAAAGTTTGGAGATTCCCTATATCTTTGTTTATTAGGTCCATGATTATACATTCCATAGCTTTGCCTATCAGACTCATCAGGCTAATGGGGCAATAGTTCCCAGAGTCAGTAGTCACTCCTCCTTTGTGGAGAGGGATGACTGTGGCAGTGCACCATTTGGTAGGGACAAAGCCTGAGGAGAGGCTGTGATTGAACAGGGCACAGGTGAGTTGTCAGTTCACTCTGTAGTTCATGTAGAACACAGCCAGGGATAATGTCAGGTCCCGTAGAAGCTGTATTCTTGGCCTTGGACAGTGCTATTTTAACCTGTGCAGCAGTAATACTGGGTGCCTGACAATCTACTGGTATTGTGACTGGTCCCTTGGGGGGAGGGTAAAGTTGGCACTGAATCTGTTAGCCAGTATATCAGCAATATCTGTTTTCTCGGTATAGGAGGTACCATTGTGCATTAGCTCAGAGCAAATCTGGGTATTGCCGTGGAGATTCTTTACATAACTATAGAAGGCCTTGTGGTTTTCTTTACTATTTGCTGCAATTCTGTTTTCATGGCTAGCTTTAGAGGATTTGATGAGGGATCTCAACTTTTTGTTGAGGCGGATAAGGGAGTTTTTCCAGTCTTGGGGCTTCACCTTTTTCCACATCAGTTTCCTCCTTCTGTTGTAGAGTTTGTTTATGGCAGGGGACCACCAGATTGGCTTCCTTTATTTGGAGGAGACCGTCTTGATTCTGTTGGGTATGGCGAGATCCATGCATTTGTGTACGTGTTTGTACAGTGCATTGGTGTATGATTTGTTGGTCATGCAACTGACCTCCATTCACATGGGTGCCGTGAAGTTAGCCACCTCTATTTTTAGGATCCCAAAGTTAGCTTTTTAGAGGTTTTTCATGGTGGTTACCTTTTTGGGGAGGGTAGTGGGATGTGAATTTCCAAGGTGATTAGTTTGTGGTCAGATCTAACCAGGGAGGAGTTGACTATTGGTGTAGAGAAATGGTCGCCCATGTTAGTAATGACCAGGTCAAGGATGTTGCTACCTCTAGTGGGGATAAGAACAAGCTGGTCCAGGGCATTGGAATTAATGAATTCCAGGAAACGTTGGGCAAGAGTATTGATACATGAGTAGTTTTCCCAGTTAATGGAGGGGTAGTTGAAGACGCCCAGTATGAGAATGTTAGGTTGGACCCTAATATTCTGCAGGTTGCTTATGAACATGGAGTGTGATTCTTGGGACTTTCTGGTCTAAAAGGCCGCATTTGCACTTGTTTCCCACCTTTCATGTAGCTAGTCTAGTCCAGATACAGTTTTGCTGTATCCAGGGCTGTTTGTAAGCTTCTGAGCCCCCCAAGCCTTTCTGTGTTGGAGGGAAGCCTTCTAACTTGTCAGTGGGAGTGATAAACACTAGGTAGCCTATCTACCATAAGAGGAGTGGAGTCTAGCCCAGAAATTGTAGTTTATTGGCCGTTTGGGCAGTTGTTTCCATCTCCTTCAATTTTCTGGTCTGAAAGCCCATGTTTGTGCTTTTCCCGCCTTTCCTGTAACTAGTCTGGTCCAGATACAGATTTGCTGTATCCAGGACTGTTTGTAAGCTTCTGAGAGGTGCCAAAGTCTATTCTTCAATTTTCCCTTAGATCTGCTAGTTCTCTCCTCTCCTGCACTTTTACTAGCTTATTAGTCTAGCACTTTACCATACCAGACTTCTTGTAGCAATTATTGTAGCACACAAAAGTGATAACAGCACTAAACGTTCTACAAGGGAACAGCTCCAGTACTTATTATTAATGCCCACCCCTCCATGCATGTCTAAAGGTAAGTCCCCTGTGCTTTCTTATATTAACTTGGTAAACTTGGGCATCCTGAGACAATGTAGCAACTGTCTCATGTATACAGACATCCCTCTCTTCTTACTCCCAACAAAACCAAACAGTCCAAAGAGCAATGTTAAGTAGGCACAATATCCCTTCTTTATGATTTTTGGCATCACAGCCAAAAATAAAAATAAAATTTTCTTTATTACAACAAATAGTCCCAACACTCAGACTTGCGAGAGATGCACTTATATATCCAAATTGGAATCCATGCACTCTCTAGCCAAGACCGGAATAGTTGGTCAAGAGGAGAAGGTCAACACTTGCACTGCACCACATGGAACACATAGCCCTTCAGAACACACACCAGTACTGCCTTCACATAAAAACACAAACCACACACCCACCTTCATGAAGGCTCTCAATAAAAATCTACCCAAACAGCAGAGATTTCCAAGGCAGAAATGCACTTGACCACCACAACACAACACTAATCATGAGACACATAACTCTCCTAAACAGTGTGCCACTCAACCAAAGCCCCTAAGGCAAAACAGCATGCCCAGCACACTAGTCATAGGTGACTCGATAGTGAGGCACACTGATGTCCCACTCACTAGGTTGAATAAGGAGAAAGTAACAGTCAGCTGCCTGTCAGGTGCCAGGATCCACCACATAATGCACACACTCAGGTCCCTCAACAACAGGTACAAGTATGACTCTGCCATTGTATATGTGGGTGTGAATGGCTCAAGATGTTCCTCCCTGGACTACATGAAAGGAGACATGGAGGAGCTCTCTGATTATGTAGTCCAGGTAGGTATGACCCTAGCCATGAGCAGCATCCTACCATCACCCAGAATGATACCACAGTAAAAGCAGAAAATGATTGGTTTCAACAACTGGCTAAGCTTCTGGTGTCATTCTAAAGGGATCCAGTATCTGCTTGCCTGGGATGACATGACTGACAACCCTTGATGCTTTGCTGTAGATGGTCTGTATCTATTACCCCTGGGGTTCCAGATACTGGCCAAGGCTCTTGCCACCCCTATAGTGCCTTTTTAGGTGGTGTCCAAAGACCAAATTACCACAGTAACAGCTACAAACAAATGCAATCTGAGGGTCATGCTGCTCAACACTAGAAGTCTAAATCTCAAAATGCAATCATTTGAAGCACTTCTTAAAATGGAGAACATTGACATTTGTGCTGTAACAGAGACCTGGTTCAAGGCAGCAGAATGCACCCCTGCACTACCAGGCTATAAGTCATTCCACATCTTTTGGCCCCAGAACTTGGACTGAAGCTCCAAAGGTGGTGGTGTTTCCATATTCATAAAAGATGCACACACCTCCAGACTGGTAGCCCAGCATAGTGCACCAGAGATACTTCAGGTGCAGCTAACATTGGGTAAGACAGAGTGATTCAGGTCATAGCCTGTTATAGGTCCCCAACCATGTCCCAAGACTCACACTCCACATTCCTAAGCACCCAGGAGAATATTAGGGTCCAACCTAACACCCTCATACTTGGTGAATTCAATTGCCCCTCCATTAACTAGAAAAACTACTCATGTACCAATACACTTGCCCAACGTTTCCTGGAATTCATTAATTCCAAAGCCTTGGACCAACTCATTCTTACCCCCACTAGTGGTAGCAACATCCTTGACCTGGTCATTACTAACATGGGCGACCATTGCTCTACACCAATAGACAACTCCTCCCTGGTTAGATCCGACCACAAACTAATCACCTTGGAAATCCACATCCCTCCATCCACCCCACCCCCGTAAAGGTAACCACCATGAAAAACTTCTCCAAAGCTAACTTTGGGCTCCTAAAAACAAAGGTGGCTAACTTCACAGCACCCATGCAAATGGAGGATAGTTGCATGACCGCCAAATTATACACCAATGCACTGTACGAACACATACACAAATGCATGGATCTCGCCATACCCAATGGAATCTAGATGCTCTCCTCCAAATAAAGGAAGCAAGTCTCCTGGTCCCCTACCATAAACAAACTCTACAACAGAAGGAGGAAACTGATGCAGAATAAGGTGAAGTCCCAAGACTGGAAAAACTTCCTTATCAGCCTCAACAAAAAGTTGAGATCTCTCATCAAATCCTCTAAAGCTAGTTATGAAAACAGAATTGCAGCAGATAGTAAAGACAATCACAAGGCCTTCTATAGTTATGTAAAGAATCTCCATGGCAATGCCCAGATTTGCTGTGAGCTACTGCACAATGGTACCTCCTATACTGAGCCAACAGATATTGCCAATATACTGGCTGCCAGATTCAGTGCCAACTTTACCCCTCCCCCCAAAGGAACAATCACAATACCAGTAGATTGCCAGGCACCCAGTATTACTGCCACACAGGTTAAAACAGCACTGTCCAAGGCCAGGAATACAGCTTCTTTGGGACCTGACAATATTCCCTGGCTGTGTTCTACATGAGCTAGTGAACTGGCACCTCACCCCAGGCTTTGTCCCTACCAAATGGCACACTGCTATAGTCATCCCTCTCCACAAAGGAGGAGCGACTACAGATCCTGGGAACTATTGCCCCAATAGCCTGACAAGTCTGATATGCAAAGCTATGGAATGTATCATCACGGGCCTAATAAACAAGGATATAGGGAATCTCCAAACTCTGGATACCACACAGTTTGGTTTTGTGAAGGGTAGATCATGCCTGCTCAACTTGGTCGACTTTGTTCAGTCAGTCACCAGAGCTGTGGATGAAGGCAAGGTGGTTCATACAGCCTACCTTATCTTACTAAGGCCTTTGATACCATCCCCCACTCAGGAATCATAGAAAAACTCACTAAGCTAGGCATCAACCCCTATATCACTAGGTGGGTTGCAAACTGGATCACAGATAGATCCCACAGTGTGAAAGTAGCTGACTCCAAGTCAGACTACTGACCAGTCAGGAGTGGAGTCCTACAGGGATCAGTTCTGGGTCCTCTCCTGTTTGGTATGTACTTCTCAGAAGTCCAGGCCAACATGAAGGGACTCTGGCTGTCAAAATTCACAGATGATTGCAAGTTGGGAGCCACTATTAACTCCCTAAGTGATGCTGACATCCTACAGAAAGGTCTTACTAAGACCAACGACTGGTGTCAGAATCATGGCCTTAAACTCAATGCCAAAAACTGTGTTGTCACCACCTTTGGGAAAAAAACCCAGTTCCCATGAATTACCACACCGATGGTAGTCCACTGAACAACAGAAGGTGTTATAAGAGCTCTAGGAACAAAGGCTGACAGCAGCCTCTCTTTTGACCACCACATTGCCACTGTGGTCAGAAAGTCCTTCTATGTGGCATATGTCATTACTAAGGGTTTTGCATTCAGGAAGAAAGAGGTCATTGTCTCCCTCTACTCTTCTGTCATTACACCATTCATCAAGTACAATGCCCTGTTTGGCATGTACCTCACTAGACACCTGCAACAACTGGAGAGGCTGCAAAAGTACCTCACAAAGAGGATCCTAGGCCTTAAACACTTGTCCTATATGGATAGACTCAAAAAACTCCAACTATTCTCTGTCTCATATTGCCTACTTAGAGGTGATCTCTGCTTGACTTACAAAGCCATGTCTGACCCATCTCTGTTAGAAATGCTATATCTAAAGAAATCCCAATCCCTCCACACCACAAGCTCCAGAGACCACAACATCATTACCACAATCAACAGAACATGCTGGAGGGGCAGGTTCATAACCCAGAGACTGCCCATGCTATGGAATAGACTTCCTATACATGTCAAACAAAGCACCTCACTGGGAAATAGAAAATTCACCCCGGGGATCACTCCAGTAGCTCTACTCGATAGAGGCACTGAGAACTAAGGTCGGGTGGCACGATGCTAGGGTAATCCTATGGGCTAGGCTTGTAAAGGCCCCAGGGCCATTAGCCTAGTGCACACTTATGAACCTATGAACCTGTGAATAATAATGCTTTAATGTCTATGCTTTAAAGATAGGTGTGCTTATACATTATTTTGAAAGTTATGTCTTTTGTGCACTATTGATTGGAAAGAAGTCAAAGCAAAATTAATTACATGTTTGCATACCAGAGGTGGCTGAGGAATGTATAAACAAAAAGAAAAGTCATCAGACCTTTTTGTACTTCTGTATAAAACATGCTCTACTATAAGTCAGACAATTTAATAAAGTTATGATTTCTATGCCATCTGTGTATTTCTTGTTTACATTATTTACAATTATTGTTTACAGTAAGGAAACCTCCGTAAAAAACTTCTCCAAAGCCAACTTCATGCTACTCAAGTCAGAAGTGACAAACCTCATGACACCCATGCAGACAGGAACTGAAAGTTTGACTGCTGAATCCTACACTAGGCACCGTACGAGCACATCCACTCATGCATGAATCGTGCCATCCTAAATAGAACCAAGACACTCTCGTCCAAAAAAGGAAGCCAATCTGGTGGTCCCCTGCCATAAACAAACTTTACAATAAATGCAAGAAACTGTTGCAGAAAAGAGGAAAATCCCAGGATGCAAAAAACTCCCTTACCAGCATCAGTAAGACGCTGAGATCCCATATAAAATCCTCCAAAGCTAGTTACGAATATGAAATTGCCAAAGATTCCAAAGACAACCACAAGGCATTCTATAGCTATGTCAAGAATCTAAATGGCAATACTCAGATCTGCTCTGCGCTACAACAGAATGGCATTAAATATACTGACGTTAAAAACACACTACCTCGCAAGTACGGCTTTTTCCTCCTCACTGAAGAAGGTTTTTCCGAAACTAGTATGAGGATCGAGCTGTAACTTCAGTGCTTTTGTGCACTAGTCTATTTACAATAAATATTTGGACTTGGAACTTTTGGTGCTGGCTTTGGCATTTTTTTCATTAAATATACTGACCCCAAGGATATTGCCAATATCCTGGCAGATCAATTCAATGCCAACTTCACCCCCTCTCTCCCCCTAAAGAGCCCACCTCAATACCGAAAGATTGACAAACTCTGGTAATAATGGCCACACAGGTAAAAAACACAATCTCCAAAGCTAAGAATACAGCATCCATAGGATCAGATGACATCCCTGTGTACTACATGAACTACAAAATGAACTGGCACCTCACCTCACCTAAGTGTCATGATTTATCATAGGCTCACCTCAGGCTTCATGCCCACTGAGTGGTGCACAGCTACAGTTATCAAACTCCACAAGGGGGGATCCAACTTGGATCCTGGACACTACCGCCCCATCAGTCTGATGAGCCTGATCTGCAAGGCCATGGAATGTATTATCATGGAACATATAAACAAAGACATTGGCAACCTTCAAACACTGGACCCCACCCAGTTTGGGTTCATAAAGGGCTGATCTTGTCTCCTGAACCTGATTGACTTCTTCAAATCAGTCTCCAGAGCTGTGGATGAGGGTAAGGCAGTCCAAACAGCCTATCTGGACCTTGCCAAGGCCTTCGACACCATTCCCCCACTCTGGAATCATAGATAAACTTACTAAGCTGTGCAGTAATCTCTGCGTCACTCGATGGGATGCCAACTGGCTTACTGACAGAACCCACACTGTAAAAGTAGCCGACTCCAAATCCAGCTCCAGACAAGTGACAAGTGGAGTACCTCAGGGTTCAGTCCTGAGACTGTTGTTGTTTGGCATCTACTTCTCTGAAGTACAGGCCAACACCAAAGGACTCTGGCTAACAAAGTTTGCAGATGACTGCAAACTGGGAGCCATTATTGAATCCCCAAATGATGTGGATATTCTACAAAAGGGCCTTACAGGAACAGATGTTTGGTGCCAGAGACATGGGCTCAAGCTCAATGCCAAGAAATGTATAGTTATCCCCTTTGGGAAAAAAAACATGTACCCGTGAATTACCACATAGGTGGCAGTACACTAAACACCAAAGGTGTGATAAGAGACTTAGGGACACAGGTGGACAGTGGTCTCACCTTCGATAACCACATCGCCACAACAGTCAGAAAATCCTTCTATGTGGCACACCTCATCACTAAGGGCTTTTCATCCAGAAAAAAGGAGGTCATTATCCCACTGTACTCATCCCTCATTAGACCCATTATTAAATACAATGCCCCATTTGGTATGTACCTCTCAGGACATCTGCAACAACTGGAAAGGCCACAGAAATACCTCACTAAAGGAATCACAGGCCTAATGCAGATTTCCTATGCTGACCGTTTAAAAAAACTCCAGCTATACAGTCATATATTGTCTACTCATAGGCGATCTCTGCTTAACATACAAGGCCATGTCAAACCCAGAGCTGTTGGCCATGCTACACTTAAAGAAATCCCAATCCCTCAGAGCCACACGCTCCAGGGATCTAAACCTTGTCATCACAATGAACAAAACATGCTGGAGGGATAGGTTTCTGACCCAGAGACTCCCCAGACTCTGGAATAGACTGCCCATACATGTCAAGCAGAGTGTTGCTTTGGCTGTCTTCAAAAGGAACCTTGATGATTAGATAGGAGATAAGAAATTCACCCCGGGGATCACGTCAGTCACCCTGCTAGACAGGGGTCCAGGGAGTAAATATTGTGGGAAGAAATAGCCAGGGAATTGTTATGGCTAGGCTTGTATAGGCCCTAGGGCTGATAGCTTAGTACTACCCTATAAACCTATGAACCTATAATTCCCTGCTTTCTTTCGTACTGAAAAAGATGCTATAAAAGAATAAGCTTTCCAAAACACACATGATTATGATTGTGTCTCTGATCATGACTGACGTATTGGGGTAGGTTCTGAAAGGACTTGAACATGAAGTAATATGCTACACCAGGCATTGCTAGATGTCCAAGTTGCCCAAGTCCAAATCTTAGGGTTCTGCCAGTTCCCATTCAGCATATGCTGATGAGGACTACTGGAGTCCTACTTCTGATTCCAAAAGGGGACTTGAGTTTGCCACACCAAAAACTTCACAGCTCTGCAGTGGAAAAGTTTGACAAAAGACTGAAGCAATGGAGTAACCTATTAAATTCAAAGTCTGAGGTGGTGGAGCAACAGCACTGCCTGTATGTGAGACTTAGTACTGCAGACAGTACCTAGTGCGAAGCTCCACTGCCTGCAGTACTTAAGTTCCACATACAGAAAAGCTATGCTACACAGTCTGAGAAACATGGGGAAAGCCAAGAACTGCATTCATGCATACCTGAGTGGTGTGCAAGCTGTCCTTGTACTTCACTTGGAATATCTCCCAAAGATGTCTATGTTAAAAACAGATGACTGAATTCCTTGATTGGATAGTGGACCTGTATGCCTTTTCCCTGCCAGGGACAGGGAGAATGCAGGCAGCATGCCTGCATTCTTCCATGTGCACAACTGGTAGATCTACTAGGCATGGCTACCTCATAGTGCATTTCCCACTGTAGGCAGGTTTTCTATCTGCAACACCAAATCTACAATATAGGTGGAAATGTGGAGTAGGACACCTTCAGACAGACTTGGTGGGCCTGCTGAGTCCTCATGTAAGTTTGTGCTATGCTAGGTGTAGGTAATGACATTCATTGGCATATCATATTATGGGATTTCATTACTACAGCCTGTTAAAGCATTTGATTACCTGGTCTCAGTGTAGCAGAACTCTTGGCTACTCAGTACTTTGGTGTTGTGAGGTACTGAACTCTGTGAGACTCACCCCTAGCAATATGCCATCCTGGGAGTAGAGCTGACAAGCCACATCACTACTTCAGAGTAGTAGCAGTGAGTTGGCTGAGGCTGTTTACTCTGCTACTTTGAATTTTGAAATCCATGTTTGAAGCATGGATGCCAATACATTCACATTGAAAGCAGAGGGAATGAATTTTGAAAGGTGACTCTTGAAATCCATGTTGAGAACACATAATAAGATTGGAGAGACCTAATCGTAAATCTTTGCAGTGCAGGGAGCTTTATATGCTCCATGTACTACCAGTTATAGGAGCTTTGAAAGCCATACAACAATTAGTGCAGTTACAGAGACACCAGATAGAAGTGGATGTTCCAGTAATGAATGAACAAATTTGAAAGCTGTTCAGTACACCCCTTTAGTACACTTTCTTTGACAGCAAAACATATATTAATATTGAAAACTAAGAAAATGCTTTGGATGTTTGTTGTGTCTGGTGCTATGGTCTAGAATGAGACTACAGCTTAATAGTGTAAAAAGGTTCTTAACTCAGCTTTGTTAAGTACCTTTCTAATGCAAGAAAGGTGCATAACAAAGTTTTGTTTTGGCTAAATTCAATGTAATCTTGGTGCTCTATGCACTACACAAATGATGTCTGTCATGAACAGAATTATGTGGATTAGCTAATATAAACGAGATCTACTGCCAGATTCCAAAGGCATTTAATTTTGGAGGGCTTTCACCATTCTGCAAAGCTACTCTAAATCTAAATCCTCTCTTAACCCCTGATATGATATCATACTGTGGTCAGGTACTTCAGAGAATTTTCAATGCTGCATCAGTGGTGCACATATGATGAATGCTTACTACTCCATTAGTAGGTAATAAGATTCTAAAACATTCTATATAAGTGAATCTCATCATTTATGAATTTCATTACCTATACCTGGCATAAGTTGAATATTACCAAGGACACCACATAACTCCTTGTGATCCCCTAAAGTCTGTTGTATAAATAGTGCTATTGGTATGTCAGTTTAATTTCTCTAAGTCTTTTGCGTTTCTAATACCATGATTGGAATGGACCCCATTTCTAAGTCATGGTATGATTAAAGTTTGTGAAATTAGTATTGTTTCAGTCTTTGATGTTGGCAAAAACTGCTCTTTGCAGTACCCACAATGTGCCCAGAACTAAGTCCTTCCACAATTCATATGGAGTTACATGTGTCAGTAGCATATTTAAATAAGACTAAATTCTTTTTTATGAGACCGATTGTTCCTACTACTATAGGAACTGTCTGGGTATTCATTTTCCACATTACCCTCATTTCTGTCTGCAAATCCTGATATTTTATGACTTTGTGGCTCTCTGTACATAAGACACTATAATTACTGGGTGTAGCAATTTTATCGATCAATGCTACTTTTGTCTTCTTTTCATGGACTACTGTATCTGTTTTTCTTGCATCTATTTTTTGAACTGTCGGTAATGGGTAATCCATGTTACATAAATTTCATCTTTCTCTATAATATTTTGTGTCATATGTTTCCTATGCTTCTCAGCCCTGTTGCACACTAGGGCAGTGCCGGTTAAGCAGGTTTAAACTATTCGGGCTACCTAAAGTCCACTCTTCAAATTTTCCCTTAAAACTACCTTCCTCGAACTATACTACTGATCAAATCAGCATATCCTATAACTAAAAAGATCAACTCTACTTGACTCCAAGTAGACTATTCTCTATCTATTAAACCTAGCACTTGCTCCTACAGTACTTATTACCTTGATACGGCACTCTTGTCATAGATAGTACCCCAAAAAGGCAACCCCCCATTTCTCGGTCACCCACGTCCCCCGGAATCTTTCTTTAAAGTTTTTCGTCTACCCTTCTAGCATGTCGAGGGATCAGTTGCTAGTGTCCTCTCCTGCTCAGCTGGTGAACCTGGGAATATTGAGGCAATGTTTCAATTGCCTCATGTACACAGACAACCCTTTCCTCCTCCCACAAAACACAAATACATGCGAGAGATGCAACTATACGGCCAAACTGGAGGCTGAGCTCTCTCAACATAGGACTGGCAAGACCAGTCAGGAGGAGAAGGTTACCACACACACTATAGACCCAGTCTCACATAGTACCATTACAACCTCAAATCATACACATAAACACACAAAGACATACTCGGAGGCTCTGATCAAAAATCTACCAAAACAGCAGAGGCCACCAAAGCAGACACCCAAACAACCACCACCTCAGAACACAACACCCGCAACACATAGACCTCACAGTCAGAGTGTCAAACAGTCACAGCCCTTAAGGCCAAACACAATGCCAGACACACTAGTCATTGGTGACTCCATAGTCAGACACACTGATGTCCCGCTCACCAGACTGAGTAAGGAGAAGGTCACAGTAAGCTGCCTGTCGGGCGCTAGAATCCGCCACATAACGCAAGCACTCAGGTCTCTCAACAGCAGGTACAAATATGACTCAGTCATTGTCCACGCTGGTGTAAATGACCTGAGACGTACCTCCTTGGACTACATGAAAAGAGACATTGAGGAGCTCTCTGATTATGTAGCCCAGGCAGGTATGACCCTGACCTTGAGTAGTATCCTACCTTCACCAAGAATGATGCCACAATACAGAGATAAGATGATCAGCTTTAACAATTGGCTTAAACACTGGTGTCATTCAAAGGGGATCCAGTATCTGTCTGCCTGGGATGACATGCTGGACAAGCCACGCTGCTTCGCAAGGGACGGCTTGCACCTGTCACCCCTGGGATTCCGGATATTGGCAAAGGCTCTTGCCACCCCATAGTGCCTTTTTAGGCAAGGCTCAAATTCTAAACCTACCACCCTAGAACACAAAAAGGAAAAAACTAAGGGTAATGCTGCTCAATGCCAGAAGTCTAAATCTCAAAATGCACGCACTCGAGGCCCTTCTCAGTATGGAGAACATCGATGTTTGTGCTGTGACAGAAACCTGGTTCAAGGCTCCTGAGAGCACCCCAGCGCTATCAGGTTTTACCTCATATCATGCGTTCCGCCCCAAAATCCGGACAATACCAAGAAAGGAGGGGGGCTATCCATATTCATCAAGGACACCCACACCTCAAGACTGGTGGCAACGCACGATGCATCGGAGACCATCCAGGTGCAATTAACCATAGGCAAGACTGCTCTGCAAATTGTAGCATGTTACAGGCCACCCTCACAAACTCAGGAAACTCACATGGCCTTCCTGAAAACACTAGAGGGGATAAATGTATCACCAAACACCATCATACTAGGTGACTTCAATTACCCTAATATAGACTGGGAACACTACTCAAGCCCAAACACCCTAGCCCAAAAGTTCCTGGAATTCATAAACTCAAATGCCATGGAACAACTAGTCACCATCCCCACAAGAGGAGATAACATACTTGATCTCATCATCACGAACATGGGAGCACAATGTTCAACACCGGAAGTATACCCCTCACTGGTGAGATCAGATCACAAACTAATCTCGCTGGAGGTCCTCATCCCACCCCACCTGAAATAAAAAGACCACAGTAAAGAACTTCTCAAAAGCCGACTTCACACTTCTAAAGACTAGTGTGGTCTCCTTTCAGGCCCCCGAGCTGGCGGAAAACAATACTCAAGCTGCTGAATCACTTACAAACGCCTTCTACCAGCACCTGCAGGACTGCATGGATAAGGCAATCCCAAGCAAAACAAAGACTCTTTGTACCAAAGGCAAGCGTCCAGTCTGGTGGACCCCAGCCATAAACAAACTCTACAACAAAAGGAGGAAGCTACTACAAGATAGAGCAAAATCCTTAAAAGGTAAGACACCCTTGATCACTATAAGTAAAAAACTAAGAGCTCTCATAAAATCATCCAAAGCAAATTTCGAGAGAAAAATAGCTAAAGACTCAAAAGACAATCATAAGGCCTTCTTTAGCTATGTTAGAAACCTAGGAGGAAACTCCCAGATATGCTCAGAACTAGTTCAAAATGATGTGAAGATTACTGATCCTACAGACATT
Source organism: Protopterus annectens (assembly GCF_019279795.1). NCBI lineage: Eukaryota > Metazoa > Chordata > Ceratodontiformes > Protopteridae > Protopterus > Protopterus annectens. Next base: position 86,013,542 of record NC_056736.1, on the reverse strand, counting down.
GCCAACATACTGGCTGACAGGTTCAGTGCAAACTTCTCCCCTCCCCAAAAGGAGAGATATCTATACCAAATGAGTGCAGCCCCCAAACATCTCCAGCCCAAGTGAGAACTGCTCTCTCCAAAGCAAAAACACAGCATCCATGGGACCCGATGGTGTCCCCGGCTGTGTGCTCCACGAACTCAATGAGGAATTAAACCCACAGCTAGGACAGCTGTTTAATCAAAGTCTTACCTCTGGATAATGCACTCCAGGAGTGGCGCACTGCAACTGTGGTCCCACTTCACAAAGGCGGTGCCTCCACAGACCCTGGAAATTACCGCCCATTAGCTTGACAAGCCTTATCTGCAAAGCCATGGAGAGGATCATAATGGACCTCATAAATAAAGACATAGGGAATTTGCAGACTTTGGATCCAACCCAGTTTGGCTTTGTCAAAGGCAGATCATGCCTTTTAAACTTGGTTGACTTCTTTGAAACAGTCACCAAAGCCATTGATGAGGGAAAGGCAGTCCATACAGCCTACCTCGATCTGGCTAAGGCCTTCGATACAATACCCCACTCGGGTATCATTGAAAAACTCATCAGCTTAAATGTTAACCCATACATCACAAGATGGGTTGCAAACTGGCTGAGTGACAGAACCCACAGGGTCAGAGTTGCTGGCGCCATGTCAGACTCAAAACCTGTCACAAGTGGTGTCCCACAGGGCTCAGTCCTGGGCCCACTCTTGTTTGGCATCTACTTTTCCGAAGTACAAGCAAACACAGGAGGGTTATGGCTGACAAAGTTTGCAGATGACTGCAAACTGGGCCATAGTAGAAAACACATCTGACACAGATATCCTTCAGAAGGGTCTCACAGAAACGGATAACTGGTGCCAGAGCCACGGCCTAAAGTTAAATGCCAAAAATGCATAGTCATACCCTTCGGGAAAAACAAGGTTACCCCTAGCTACCAAATAGGTGGCAATCCACTGAGCACCGAAGAAGTTATCAGGGACCTGGGGACCCAGGTTGATAGTAGTCTGTCATTCGACACCCATGTAGCTAAAGTAGTTAGGAAGTCCTTCTACATTGCCCACCTTATCATGAAGGGATTCTCATCTAGATCAAGGGAGGTCATAGTCTCCCTTTACTCATCACTCATCAGACCAATGATTGAGTACAATGCCCCATTCGAATGTATCTGACCCGACACTTGCAGCAGCTGGAGAGGCCACAAAAGTTCCTCACCAAAAGGATAAAGGGTCTCAAAATCTGTCCTATGCTGCCCGACTGAAAGAACTCCAGCTCTATTCAGTCGCTTACAGCTTGCTCAGAGGTGACCTTTGCCTAACATACAAGGCCATGTCAAACCCAGATTTGATGAATATGCTTCACCTCAAAAAATCTAGATCCATCAGAGCCACAAGGGCGGGAGACTTAAACCTCGACACTGCTATTAATAGGACGTGCTGGAGAGATAGATTCATCACCCAAAGACTCCCTATGCTGTGGAACAAAATCCCGGTACATGTGAGGCAGAGCACCTCGCTGGCCTTGTTTAAGAGAAATCTTGACCAATGGATGGGAGATCGCAGATATACCCCAGGAATTACCTCAGTGTCACTGCTCGACAGAGGCACAGCAAAATAATGGGTATAGTTCCCCATACTAAAGGGGTGGCATAAGCCACAAAACAATGGGCTAGGCTTATAAATGCCCTCGGGCAGATAGCCTAGTATGAACCTATGAACCTATGAACCTATAATGTTTGTACAATCCTCAATGCAGCGTCTTGCCACATTATTATGCCTTTTAGTATACAGGCCCTCTGCCATTAGTGTATCACACCCAGCAACAAGACGTGTGACTGTTTCCATTTCTGTTTTAGGAACCTGCATTTGTCTATTTCTGCCACATTGTAAATTAACATGTACGTAGTCCACTATCCTGTGCTGCTAATATTAACCTTTCATCTTTTGGTTTAAATTTACCTGTCCTTAGCAATTCCTGCATCAGATCCTGACATAAGGTTGTTCCAAGCTATAATCCAATTTGATCTTCCTGTTCTAACTTACAGTAGTTTTCTGTACTTGCAACTACTTTTATGCCTTTTCCACATTTCCTGTCTTCTCAGCTGATCCTTCTTCTCACATTTCTTGCCTTCTCATCTGATTCTTCTCCTTGTATTCTTTCTTTTGTTTTTTGGCACATTCAGTTGCTGCCTGACTTTTGTCTACTTCTAGTGGTTTTTTTTCCATTCCTGCTTGACACTGGCATGTTTCTAATAACCCAAACAGGGAAGTCATCTTAAATGTGTCCTCATCATGTTTCAAAACTTTCACTTTGTTTGGATCTGGTAAGGGCAGCAGATATGTATGCAGTCTTACAATCTACAATTGCAGATCTGTACATGCAATCAATTTCAGGGGGACCCATACCTCCTTCAAAATGAGGAATATATAATGTTAGCGTATACTTATTTTTATATATCATTTGATAAGCGTGAAACATTTTTTTTGTTTTCCTGTCCATCTGATACAATACCTTTTGGGGCCAGTCAGTCACCCCAGAACTGTAAGTTAGAACAGGAAGAGCAATTTGATTTATAGGTTGGACTTTGTTCCTAGATGTTAGAGCTGTTTTCAGTATTAATTTTAGTCTTCTAAAATATTCCTACTGAGTTTTGTTTGCATTTGTTCATGTTTTATTGTTGATCCTTCATCAGTTTCCAAATATTTATACAATCCTTCCTGCTCAAGTTCCTTTATATCACATTCATGTCCCAGACTGGCATTTTCTTGATGCTGCAGCTTTCCTGCTTTAAATGTTGCTTTTGCGCAATTATTAAGTGCAAATGACATTCTTATAGCATGAGAAAGTTTTGAGCACTTCCCAGTGGCGGATCCTGGAATTTGCAGAGGGGGGGGGGGGCGCAGTCTGGTTAGTTGACTATTGGGGTTGAAGCAAGAAAGTGGGACACTCGGTTTGGTGGTTGTGAATAGAACAACTTAGGAAGCTCTGACATCACATCTGGAAAGACATCACTTTACATTCAGTTAATGATTTTGCTATGGATGTGGTAGCAGAAAAAAGTAATTCCTGTGCAGCACACAGCACATCTATTTTCAATGCATGCCTGGAAAAAATTTAATGACCATACCAACTCACATTCTCCTTCCATGGCATAGTGGGCATATGGACTGTTATAAACTTGTAAATAATCCCACTGAAGGAGGAAATAACCACAGTGAAATCTACTTTTTTTGAAACATAAAATATATACCACAGGCACGTTTGGATAAATTAGTAAAAGCTTAATTTAATTGATGTACCAAATAAACTAAACTCATAAAACTTTCCTTAGCTGACCATTATGTTTTTGGATTGTTTACTGTTCTTTCTCTGGGTTTAAGCACAACTAATTTTCTTTAACAAAAGTCCTACTGTACCTTTTCTCTCCTTTCAACAAATTCTGGACTGAGTGAAGGAGGGCGAGGCAATGCTTGTCTCCAAGAGTTCAAAAATGCCAATGTTGGTTGTCTTCTTTCTCAAGTCAAAGTTCAATGAAACAATTGTTTTTAGTTCAATGTTTTCCAAGTTCATGGCCATCTGAATTGGAGTAATTTCTTCTTCCAACATGCATTCTTTGACAGTGAACTTCTGTCCTGTTGAACTTTCACTCAGCTTGGATTGCAGTCACCCCAACTTCAGCACTGGGGAAATAGTTCTAATTTGGAGAATGCAGTACTTTCTACAAGTGTGTTTTATAATTGGAACATTCTCTGTAGCAATTACCATTTTTGGGACTTGAATATAAGCTGACATTTTCCAATACAATTGCTGCTACCTTGTTTTCCACAGCTGCTGGCAACTTAAATGCAGCAGTGTTACATTATCATTTTGCCAGATGTTAAACAATTCAGCTGATGGTTCAGTCTTATTAACAAAGCTTTGTGTCCATTTAGCTTCACTGTTCGGGATGTTTGGCTGTAGTTAGAGAACACATCATTGTACATGTTAGTGATGTTGGTGTCCTGGTTAACTTAACATATTGTCTTTGGAGCAACTGAGTTCTGCAGTGGTACAACTTTGATTGAATTCTGTGAGCTTCTCTTCTGTTTGTCAGGTTCTCTCCATTTTTTTCTTAAGCCATGTTCATTTCTGTCTGGAAGTTTCCCTTAATACAACCCATGTTCCTGAACATATCTGTTCACCTTGTCTTCCATTTCTTTGCATTGCTCACTTATACATCCCTCCTGAACTTCTCTTGCTATCATCTATCAAACTCTGCATTAAAGTTTTACATAATGCACCCTGCTCTCATTATCTTGAGAGATCCTTCTTTCCTCAGCCACTTCTAAAGCCTTCACAGACAATCACAGACATTCATTTTGCCTTCTCAGACAGTCATTTTGCATTCTTAATCTTCTTTCTATTTAGAAAGAATTTTTGCCACTTTCTGGGTAATATTTCGAACTTCTTTCCATAGTTCACGTACTCTGTCCAGCATGCCTAATCCCTGACTACTGGTACTTCTCTTACTTGCTATGCTGCCTGTGGAGTAGAGGACGTCTGTGATGGTAGTACTCTGACTTCTCTGATGGTACGTCCATAAATTTCTATGTTGCCTGTGGAGTGGATGACTTCTATGATGGTAGAGTTCTGACTGACTACTGGTACTTCTTACTTTCTATGTTGCCTGTGGAATAGATGACTTCTGTGATGATAGTACAGACTTCTCTGATGGTACTGCTATTAATTTCTATGTTGCCTGTGGAGTGGATGACTTCAATGATGGTAGAGCTCTGACTGACTACTGATACTTCTCTTACTTTCTATGCTGCCTGTGGAGTAGAGAACTTCTGTGATGGTAGTACTAACTTCTCTGATGGTATTTCTATGAATTTCTATGTTGCCTGTGGAGTGGATGAGTTATGATGGTAGAGCTTTGATTGACTATGTTGCCTGTGAAGTAGATTACTGGTATTTATCTTACTTTCTATGTTGCCTGGGCAGTAGATGACTTTTGTGATGGTAGTACTCTGACTTCTCTGATGGTACATCCATGCATTTCTATGTTGCCTGTGGAGTGGATGACTTCTGATGGTAGAGCTCTGACTGTCTACTGGTACTTCTCTTACTTTCAATGTTGCCTGTGGAGTAGAGAACTTCTGTGATGGTAGTACTAACTTCTCTGATGGTACTTCTATGAATTGCTATGTTGCCTGTGGAGTGGATGACTTCTGATGGTAGAGCTCTGACTGACTACTAATACTTCTCTTACTTTCTATGCTGCCTGTGGAGTAGATGACTTTTGAGATGGTAGTACTCTGACTTCTCTGATGGTACTTCTATGAATTGCTATGTTGCTTGTGGAGTGGATGACTTTTATGATGGTAGAGCTCTTATTGACTATGTTGCCTGTGAAGTAGATTACTGGTATTTATCTTACTTTCTATGTTGCCTGGGTAGTAGATGACATCTGTGATGGTAGTACTCTGACTTCTCTGATGGTACGTCCATAAATTTCTATGTTGCCTGTGGAGTGGATGACTTCTGATGGTAGAGCTCTGACTGACTACTGGTACTTCTTACTTTCTATGCTGCCTGTAGAGTAGAGGACTTCTGTGATGGTAGTGCTGACTGACTACTGGTACTTCTTTTACTTTCTATGTTGCTTGGGAAGGAGATGACTTCTGTGATGGTAGTACTCTGATGTTACTTCTATGAATTTCTATGTTGCCTGTGGAGTGGATGACTTCAATGATGGCAGTACTCTGACTTAATTAGTAGTCTGACTTAGTCAATACATTATACCATCTAAAGATATGTAGAAAACTATACATGACAGGAGAGCAAGTCAGTTTAACAAATTTTTTGTGAGTGTAACACTAAGCATTTTGTGATGACCTCTGTGTTCCCATGCCATACTATAGTATATGTCACAAGCTTCGTAATACTACTGTTCGATTCTTAATTAAGCAGATTAATAAGTAGCATTCTTCTTGGATGTCTTTCTGCAAATAAATTGATTACTGAGGAGTAGTCTATTGGGATGTCCCTATGCATGAACAACACTAAACTGTTAAGGCGCTCTTGTCCCATGGTACTCCGGAGTTCAGACTTTATCAGTTTTAAGGCTGAATTAGCCCTCTCTACTCCAGCAGTTGTGACTGGAGTGAGTAAGAGTGTATTTAATACAAAGGAAATGTTTGGGAACATTTTGACATTTGTTTGCGAATAGGTCTGCTTCAAATCATTTTGCAGTTCAGAATTGTCTGATAAAGCTTCCCATGTCCTTTTCCACAGTCTGAGCTCTTGGTGGAATGTTGTCAGTGAAGGCAAGTCAAAAGAATTTTTAAGTGAACTCTCTCTCTATCTAATGTTAAGCTGTTCAAGTTTGATGGAATTAGTGAGAGTCCTTGAATAGCTGTTGATGCCATTGTAGTGAATCATCTGGACAGTTCATGAATGAAGTGATCCAGAAAGGGAACAAAAATTGCTCTTTGCCAGTACTCTTCTGAAGTCTCTCCAGTAACAGTGTTCGTCATAGTCTGTTTGCTACAGACACGTGGAAGGGGTAATTCAATATTACTGCAGAAGCTCCCCATTTCTGACATATCTCTGAAGATATTCCTAAACTCATTCTCAATGTTTGCATGAACAACCAGAAGCTCATGAAGCACACAGCTGACATGCTCATATGCATACAGTATGTCTTGTGATGATCCTTGCAGAAGTTTGCTAAGGGACTTAGTAAAGCCAAACAAGAACCTTGCTGACTGGAAGGCAACATTAAAGCAAGACTTAGTAATTGAACTGTAAAGTCCACTGGCATCTGTCAAAGTTTTTCCATCCTAATGTGGCCCTCTGTTATTCATAATATTGTCTAAACAGTGAATGAGTGCTTCATACATATGATAGAAGTCATCAAAGGCTGTATGTCTCTCCACCCATCTGGTCTCCCACAGCAACTTAAGCTTTTGTTTTTCTATAGGTTTTTTGCCACTTGCCTTTTGCTGTAAAGTTATGTACTGCACTGATTCCTGTAGACATCTTTGCCTTTTTGGGGAGTATTTGAAAAACAAACCAACTTCCTTCACTATATTTAACATTATTTGTACTTCTGGAACTTGGCAAGCCCTTGAAAGTAAAAGGTTCAACTGGTGACTAGCACAATGGAAAAAATTAGCATGTGGTACTTTTTCTTGAAACAAAGCTGCACAGCCTTTCTGTGCTCCAGCCATGTTTTCAGCACCATTGTACCCTTGAGCTTTGCAGTGCTCAAGATTCAACGTTAACTTTGTTAGGCATGTGACCAACTTATTGCAGATCTCCTCTCTGGTCACAGATTCACAGGCAATAAACTCTATGAATCTCTCCACAGGATGGCCATTCTTCACATATTGTAGTACAACTCCAAGTTGTTCCCAGTTGCTTATATTTGCAATTTCATCTGCTTGGATGGAATAAAAGGGTCCAAGAGGCTGTTGTTTAATATCCTTTATTATTTGCTATTGAATGTATTCTTTAATACAGTCTAGCAATTCATTCTGCACTGTTTTTGAAATATATGTTGCATTCTTTTGGCATGTCTGCAAGTGGGCTTCTAACTCTCTGTCACCAGCATCAATTCGTAAATCAACTAGAGTTCTGAAATTTCCTTTGTTGGTTGTACAGTCAGATGTGCAATCATCTCTATGTCCACAAAGGGCTATCCCTTGCCTTCCACAGTACTCCAGACACTTTATAATAGAGGTTAGTAGAGCTCTGTTTTTGGCCACCTGCAGCTATGAAGCATTTGAAATTGCAAAGTCCACTCTTTGACTTGGATTGTCACTTGTGATTCGGAAAGCATGTTATTTTGCCTCAGATTTCTTGTGGTAATCTAATTCTGAATGTTGCTGAATATCAGCTTTGGCATGCTTCCAATTACAGTATGGCTGCTCAATGAATAACTTTGCCCGTTCTGCCTGTGCTGGTGTTGGAAATACACAGGCTAAACAATACAGCCCATCTTGTTTCACTGAATATGCCAGAAAATTAAACTGGTGTAGCCATGACAGCTGACATTGGTGAAGGGAACTTCCTGATTTTCTTCTTTTGTCTGTGAAGGCTTTGAGTGGAAAATGAAAACCGTCATGTGGTTTGCGAAGATTTATGACAATGACTTTCTCCTTATCTGCAGTATTAGTAAATGTGATGTACTCACTAATATCTGTCAGTGAAGACTATGTGGCACTGACTTCATCCAAATGCTTCTTACTGACTGCACTAACAGTACTTCTCTCACCTTCTATGTTATCTCTTAAGCTCCTGACTTCTGTGACAGTACTATTTTCACTGACTTCTCTGATGGCACTACATTCATTTACCATGTCTTCTGTGTCAAACACACATGACTCTCTGACTGCTGGTTAAAAAAACAAAAACAAATATCAAGAGGAAGATAACTTATGTAACAGTACAACAAATCCAACTACATTTTCCTCCATTGAATAACGTACTGTTACACACAAAAAAAGTTTCACTAACTAAAAAAAAAATAGGGAAAGAATCTATACACGGGATGCCTGCAAACCCATAAAACAAATGCAAAGTATACAACATGGATTATTAAGATGTTCTATCTTACTGATGAGCTCCTGACTTCATATATGACTTTTAGAGTACAGTAACGTTTGGTTCATTTTCCATGCCATATCTGACTTCCTTTCAAGACTAAATCAATAAAACTTATGAATACCTTCATTCATAAAATCCTAGACAAGTACTTTAGCACAGGAAATAGTATCATACACATCTGAATTGTCTAACAATCATCCTGAAAATAGGACATAATTCTGTACTTTGGCACTACTCTCACCCACAATGACTTACCCTCAGAGACTGAACCTTCTTCGTGTTTTATGACCTTTCTGAAAAATTTGAAGAGAGACTGTTGATGTAGTTCTCACTTGGCACCTGAAGACATAGCAGCACTTTCTCCTGACATACTGCAGTCTGAAGCTCATTTCAATACAATAAATAACTGCTTCTGTTATCTAATGTACAAAATAAAACAATGTCATGTACTATTGACTTAGCCAATGGCCACAACAACGTGTTCATTATGCTGAAGAAAGAACGCATATAAAACACTTCACAAATGAATGCATGGTCTATTCTTTGCTTTGGCATGTTGCAATTGCTTTACAAAACTGTCTCTATCCATGGGTGCTATACTACTATCAGCCTACAGACATCCTGCCATTGCACAGCACTTTCTTGGAGAAATGAAGAGCATAGGAAAAACTAAACATTTTGTAAGCAATGACAGATATCACAATGTACAAATAGCAATGCTAGGACCAGTGGCGGCTGGTGACTTCAAATTAAAGGAGGGTTGCAGGAGACAGCGGAATGGGTGGGGCCACTTGGAAGGGTGTGGCCAACTAGAAAGGGGTGGGGCTATGCTCAAAACCACAACAACTGGAACTTTAATTAAATACGCTGTCCTGGGTGCCAAACAGTCATTATGAGAGTCCAATCAAGACAAAATGAAGTGTAGAAGAAGAAAATGTTTCAATGCATTGGCTACATGACAACTTACTTAATATCCAGATGGAAACAGGTTGTGAGGCATGAAAAAATAAATAACTTTTTAAATACATTACTGGAATGCCAGTCAAAATCAAGTATAAAAAAACAAGCAGCACTCAACTCAAACCACTACTCCTTACACTGCAGTTCTAATTAGAATTTATATTCAGCTTTATAAAATTACCAAGTAACATGCTGAAAGTAGCAATCTCTGTGATACCCCCACTTGTAAAAATGTTTCTTATCCAAAAAAAGACCTGCTGCCTGACACAACTATCTACTTGTTTCATGGGGAAGACATGATCAAAGTAAAAAATGAACAGCAAACAAGAAACAAGCTCAAGATAAATTGCTTAAAGGATTACTGCACAGGTTATGGACCACACATGATAGATTGTTTAGTTTACGGGTAAGCCTGCAAAGATGACTGCAAGTCTCCAACAAAAGATGACTGCAAGTCTCCAACAAATGCAATGAGCTTCTGAAAATACTGTAATCCTGTCCTTTTATTACAAATACTGTCATATGCATTTCAATACCTAAGGCTTATACATTATCTAGTTATGTAAATATTCTCGGCATGGCAACAACGAAAAGGCTTTCAATGCTGGTAATTCTTCAACAGTATGCTTATTAAAGCTTACTTGCATCTTACAATCTCCGACAAGCTTACCTGATGGTCATTAAATCATTGCTACTTAAACAGAGCAACAGGGCACTGTGACAGCATGCATTTCCTGAATAATAAGAAGCATAAATCAACAGTATAAAAATCTGACAGAAAACCAGAACATTCTGCAAAATCAAGGACAGATGAAAAGCCACGGTCGTACTTGTGGTCTACCTTGGATGGGAGAATACTCTGCACACTTACACTGCATAACTGCTCCTTGCCTTCCTTGGACACATCCAGAGCCACTACAATGGGGAGTAGGGTGCAACAAGTATGTCACAATTTGAAATGTCTCTGGCTGACAGTGATGGCTCTGACACTCATACCGCTCAACTTCAGAGCAAGAAATCTGGACAAAGCCATACATAGAACTAGAAGTGGGACACAGGCCCAAAATAAGGACAATTTTTAAATATTGCTCTTATTAACTTAAATAATAGAACAGTAGTAGGTATTGCATTAGTACGAATTTTCTGAAGAGTATGAAATCTGAAACTCAAAATGTCATTATTTTCTAACTTCAATCTTTAATGACTTGCCAGTAATTTGCCAGCAAACCACAATTTTTCAGACCAAAATGTGATGCAAAAATATAAAGTTGCCACACAATACAGCTGGGAACCTGTCAAAAAAGGAACACCTTTTTAATATTAACACTGTTAACTTGAGCAGCTAACAAAATAAGAGCATCTACATGCATTTCTGAAATAAAAGTAATCTATAACTCTGATCATTACAGTTATATATAATTGTAAACCCTCCACATTTTCTTCCAAAATTGCCATTTTGAGGAGGGATTATTAGGAGAGAGCAACATTTTGAGCCGAAATTGGGGACAATGGAGAGGTTTGGATATTCCTAATTCTACAAAGCGATTTGCACATAGCTCTCAACCTCTTAATGCAGGAAATCTGGACAAGGCCAAATATATTGGGGTAACATACAAACACTACTAAAACTTGCTCTTGTATAAACTTAAGACAGTTGATAGAATAACAGGTCTTGCATTAGCATGCATTTTTCTGAAGGTTATGACATCTGAAACTCAATGTCTGTCATTTAGTGACTTCATTCCTAAATGATTTGCTAGAAAACCACAAATTTTATGAGGAACAAACCAAAAATAAGAAGCAAATATCTATTCAGTCTGCAAACATATGGACAACTGAGAGGTATAGTTTAACCGGGGCTGTCTGAGTTTGCTACCCCCCCCCGCTCACAAAATCATGGTCGAATGGAGCCTCCCCCCTGCAGCCATTCCAATGTCCCATTCCTTGGTTATTTTGCCCCATTTACCATAAACACTGTAATGTGCATACTGCTTTACTTCTGCGATGATTTAGATTTCATTTGAAAGTTTTATTTTGCATTTTACAGCACAAACCCTAATAGATATCTGTTAAACAAAGCAATGCAGTCTCACAATGAAAATAGACTTAGCATTAAAACTTCTCTGTCCTTGAAACTCACATGCATTGAAACAGCATTGAAACCCACATTCAAAGAAAATACATTTTGCCAGTGGCAGATAAAGATTAACTCTGGGCTGTTTTCAAAATCAGAGGCCCCCTCGAACATGAAACATACACATGCTTTTTGATATACCTTCCTGACTGTAGTACATTATATTCCTTGTACAATACAGTACAGTTGTTAGAGGGCATTTTAAATTTATTGTTTTGAACATTTTTCCAGTAAACAATGAAACAAAATGCACACACCAATGACAAAACTGTCCAATTCAGAGCATTTCCATCATAAAAAGTCTACTCAACCTTCTATAGTCCACCAGTATCAGTAAATATGCACAATCTCTGAAGTAGTAAAATACACATTAAAGAAATCTGTAACTAATAAAGAGGTTGCTGCTAGCAAACAACTTTATATGTCACTGTTTCATCTACAAATAAAGTGTCTGTTGCCCTTGAAGAATAAATTGCCTATGTTGCATGCATTAAAAAAATGATAAGCTAGTAATACCGCAATAGGGAATGGATAGCAAACTGATAACAGGTTCATAGTTACTAGATATCTTTGCCAAAAAGGTCTGCAGCATCCACCCCCTTTACAACACAGTACAGTATCAGCAATGCATCTATCTACTGTGGGAGTAGAACCCACAGCCTTCTGTATCAAAAGCAAGTACACTACTTGTTGTGCTATTAACAATGCAAGCTGACATAGCATAAGCAGCACTAAACATTTGTTCCCCTGCAGCCCTCAGCTCAATGTTCATAGGTTCATAGGTTCATAGGTTCATACTAGGCTATCTGCCCTAGGGCATTTATAAGCCTAGCCAGAGTGTGTATGGCTTTCGCCACCCATTTTAAATTAATTTTGCTATGCCCTTTTTCGAGGTTAGTATACTGTGCCTCTGTCTAACAGTGACACAGAAGTGATACCCGGGGTAAACCTATGATCTCCCATCCACTCATCAAGATTCCTCTTGAAGAGAGTCAATGAGGGACTCTGCCTAACCTGGACTGGGATTTTATTCCAGAGTGAAGGGAGCCTCTGGGTTATGAATCTGTCCCTCCAGCATGTCCTATTTATTTCAGTGCTGAGGTTTAAGTCCCTCGAGCGTAGCTTGATGGGATTTGGATTTTCTGAGGTGCAGCATGTCCATTAATTCCGGGTTGGACATGGCTTTATACGTCAGGCACAGATCGCCTCTGAGCAGGCGGTATGCCACTGAGTAGAGCTGGAGTTTCTTTAACCAGGCAGCATACGGCATCTATTTGAGCCCCTTGATCCTCTTGGTGAGGTACTTTTGGGGTCTTTCCAGTTGCTGCAGGTGTCTGGTAAGGTACATCCCAAAAGGGGCATTGTACTCAATTATGGGCCTGATGAGGGATGAGTAAAGAGGCACGATGACCTCCCTTGATCTAGATGTGAATCCCTTCATGATTAGGTGGGCTATATAAAATGTTTTTCTAACCACTTTGGCCGCGTGGTTGTCAAATGAGAGATTGCTATCAACTTGGGTTCCCAGGTCCTTAATTACTTCTTCTGTACTTAATGGATTACCACCTATGTGGTAATTTGTGGGCACTTTGTTTTTGCCAAAGGGGATGACTACACACTTTTTGGCGTTTAGCTTGAGGCCATGGCTCTGGCACCAGTTGTCTGTTTCTATGAGGCCCTTTTGGAGGATGCTTGTGTCGGCTGGAGAGTCTATTATGGCGCCCAGTTTGCAGTCATCTGCGAACTTGGTCAGCCACAGTCCTTCCATGTTGGCCTGTACCTCCGAGAAATATATACCGAACAAGAGAGGTCCCAAGACTGAGCCTTGTGGGACGCCACTTGTAACTGGTTTGGAGTCTGACATGGCTCCAGCTATTCTAACCATGTGGGTTCTGTCCTTGAGCCAGTTTGCAACCCATCTAGTGACATAGTGGTTTATATTTAAGCTGGTGAGCTTATCTATAATGCCCGAGTGGGGTATTGTATCGAAGGCTTTTGGGAGGTCCAGGTAGGCTGTGTGGACCACCTTTCCCTTGTCAATGGCCTTGGTGACTGTTTCAAAGAAATCGACCAGGTTTAAGAGGCAGGATCTGCCCTTAACAAAGCCGAACTGGGTAGGATCCAGTGTCTGTAGGTCCCCAATATCTTTATTTATAAGGTCCATGATGATCCTTTCCATAGCTTTGCAGACCAAGCTAGTGAGACTTATGGGGCGATAGTTTCCAGGATCCGTTAAGGCACCACCTTTGTGGAGAGGGACCACTGTTGCTGTACGCCACTCTTTGGGTACATATCCTGTAGTAAGGCTGAGATTGAACAGTAGTTTTAGGTTTGGATTTAGCTCTTCTTGGAGTTCATGTAGGACGCAGCCCGGGACACCGTCTGGTCCCATTGATGCTGTGTTTCTTGCTTTGGAGAGGGCAGCTCTTACCTGAGCATCTGAGATGTCAGGGGGGCAGCACTCTGCTGGGATAGATATTAGCCCTTTTGGTGGGGAGGGGGGGGAGTTTGTGCTGAACCTGTCAGCTAGGATGTCGGCAATGTCTGTGGGTTTGGTGTATTTTTTGTCATTTTGGACTAATTCTGAGCATATCTGGGAATTCCCACCCAGGTTCCTAACATAACTAAAGAAAGCCTTGTGATTATCCTTAGTGTCCTGTGCAATTTTTCTCTTGAAGCTGGCCTTAGACAATTTTATGAGTGCCCAAAGTTTTTTGCTAATACTGATCAGAGATGCCTTCCCTTTTTGGGATTTTGCTCTGTCATGTAGTAGCTTCCTCCTTCTATTGTATAGTTTGTTTATGGCTGGGGTCCACCAGACAGGACGTCTACCTTTGGAGGATTGGGTCTTGGTTTTATTCGGGATTGCATGATCCATGCATTCCTGAAGGTGTTCATAGAATGCGTTTATAAAGGATTTTGTGGTCTGGGCCGTATTATCCACAGGCCCGGGGGCTTTGAAGGATTCCACCTCAGTTTTGAGGAGTGTGAAATTTGCTTTAGAGAAGTTTTTCACTGTGGTTTTCTGGGCAAGGGGTGGGGTCGGGATGTGAATATCCAGTGAGATTAGTTTAAGGTCTGATTTTACCAGTGAGGGATACACTTCTGGTCTGGAGCATAGAGACCCCATGTTGGTGATGATCAGGTCCAGTATGTTTTCCCCTCTTGTGGGAGTGGTAACAAGTTGTTCCATAGCATTTGAGTTTATAAATTCTAGGAACCTTTGGGCTAGGGTGTTGGAGCTAGAGTAATGCTCCCAGTCTATGGTTGGGTAGTTGAAGTCACCCAATATAATGGTGTTTGGAGAGATCTTCATATTTTCCAATGTTCTCAGGAAGGCCGAGTGGGGTTCCTGGGTTTGGGAGGGTGATCTGTAGCAGGCTATAAACTGGAAGGCAGTTTTACCCACTGTTAGTTGCACATGGATAGTCTCTGATGCTTCGTGCTGTGCCACCAACCTGGAGGTGTGGGTATCTTTGACGAATATTGATACTCCCCCTCCTTTTGTGGTTCGGTCCAAGTTTTGGGGCCGAAAAGCATGGTATGAGGTATAACCTGGTGGTGCTGGGGTGCTCTCGAGAGCCTTGAACCAGGTTTCTGTTACTGCACAGATATCGATGTTCTCCATGCTAAGGAGAGTTTTGAGTACGTGCATCTTGAGGTTTAGACTTCTGGCGTTGAGTAGCATTACTCTTAGTTTCTTATCCCTTGTGATACCTATGGAGGTGGGTTTGTCTTTTGAGCCTTGCCTAAAAAAGGCACTATGGGGGTAGCAAGAGCCTTTGCCAATATCTGAAAGCCCAGGGGTGACAGGTGCAAGCCGTCCCTAGCGAAGCATCGTGGCTTGTCGAGCATGTCATCCCAGGCTGACAGGCATTGGATCCCCTTTGAATGACACCAATACTTAAGCCAATTGTTGAAATTGATAATCTTGTCTTCATACTGTGGCATCATTCTTGGTGAGGGTAAGATGCTACTCAAGGTCAGGGTCATACCGGCCTGGGCTACATGCTCAGAGAGCTCCTCTATGTCTCTTTTCATGTAGTCCAAGGAGGTATGTCTCAGGTCATTCACACCAGCATGGACAATGACTGAGTCATATTTGTACTTGCCTTGGAGTGACCTGAGTGCTTGTGTTATGTGGCGGATCCTAGTGCCTTATAGGCAGCTCACCGTGACCTTCTCCTTGTTCAGCCTGGTGAGCGGGACATCAGTGTGCCTGATGATAGAGTCACCTATTACAAGTGTATCAGGTGTGTTGTTTAGCCTTAAGGGCTGTGACTGTTCGGCACACTGGCTTTGTGAGCTATGTGTTGCACGTGTTTTGTTTTGGGGTAGCGGTTACTTGGGTGTCTGCTTTGGAGGTCTCTGCTGCTTAGGCAGATTTTTATTTAGAGCCTCCAAGTATGTTTTTGTGTGTTTATGTGTTTGGTTTGCTGTCGTGGTAGGTCTATGTGAGACTGGAATTGTAGTTAGTGTGGTTTCCTTCTCCTCCTAACTGGTTACGCCAGTACTGAGTTGAGAGAGCTTAGCCTCCAGTTTGGCTAAATGGTTGCATCTCTCACATGTGTTGGAATTTGTTGGGAGGAGGAGAGGGTTGTCTGTGTACATTAGGCAGTTGTAACATTGCCTCAAGATTCCCAGGTTCACCAGCTGGACCGGAGAGGAGATTGACAACTGACCTTTGGACATGCTAGAATAGTATTGGGAATTCCTTTATAATTGAAAAAAAGGGCCAATGGGGAACAAGTTACTCAAGAGGAGTTTGTGAGGGTGTAGTGCTTTTAATTTTTTAGTGCTGACTTATATAATTGCTTTAGTGAGCAAGTGCTAGGCTTTAGCGTAGGAATAAGGTGTTTATTATGAGAACTAGATCAGTTCCAAGGCTCAAACCAAAATAAGCGGCGCTGCTCGATGCCGCGCTATGCACAAAATCATGCAAAGCTGCGCTACAGTGGGTTTTATACAGGCGGACTTGAAAGAGCTAGAAATTGGCCCAAAACAGCCAACAGACTACCAGATTCCTGTACTGGGAACACACCTCCAGGGACAGATAGGCTGTTTCAAGCTCCCCACTGCCACTGGTGAACAAAGAAGCCTCCCTCCATCCAAGAAAGGAAATGGCAACACAGGAACTTTCCAAAAGTCCAGAATACAGCAAAGCCTGTATTTGGACTACTCTAGGTCAGGAAAGATGGGAAACAAGGATAATTTTTTTTTTTCTTTTTTGCAACAAACAGCAGGAAATTGCAATAAATATGTAACACAGGCTAGCGCACTTGAGTGTGCATCCTCAACAGGTAAATGCAACAAACAGGACAAACTTTAAAAGTGCAGGTGCAAAAACAACTTTAAACAGTTTAAAACAGTTCAAGAAGCAGAAATACTTGCAGTTTAGCTAGATCGAACAGTCGCCCAGATAGTAGCAGGAAAAAAAAACACTTTTATCAGGTTAGCAGTTGCTCTTTTGGCCTCTCTGCTGCTAGCACCACTCTGCCGGACCAAAATGAGCTTGGCTGAGTAGTAACAAGCGCAAAAACCTCGCCAAAGTGGGTTTTATACAGGGGGACTTGAAAGAGCTAGAAATTGGCCCAAAACGGCCAATAGACTACCAGATTCTTGTGCTGGGAACACTCCTCTAGGGATAGATAGGCTGCTCTAAGTTCCCCACTGCCACTGGTGAACAAAGAAACCTCCCTCTATCCAAGAAAGGAAATGGGCAACACAGGAACTTTCCAAAAGTCCAGAATACAGCAAAGCCTGTATTTGGACTACTCTAGGTCAGGAAAGACGGGAAACAAGGATAATTTTTTTTTGTTTTTCTTTTGTTTAACAAATAGCAGGAAAATGCAGTAAATATGTAACACAAGCTAGCACACTTGAGTGTGTAGCCTCAACAGGTAAATGCAACAAACAGGACAAACTTTAAAAGTGCAGGTGCAAAAACAACTTTAAACAGTTTAAAACAGTTCAAGAAGCAGAAATATTTGCAGTTTAGCTAGATCGGACAGTCAACCAGGTAGTAGCAGGAAAAAGCACTTTTATCAGGTTAGCAGTCGCTCTTTTAGCCTCTCTGCTGCTAGCACCACTCTGCAGGACCACGAGGAGCTTGGCTGAGTAGTAACAAGCGCAAAAACCTCGCCAAAGCGGGTTTTATACAGGGGGATTTGAAAGAGCTAGAAATTGGCCCAAAATGGCCAATAGACTAGCAGATTCTTGTGCTGGGAACACTCCTCCAGGGATAGATAGGCTGCTCTAAGCTCCCCACTGCCACTGGTGAACAAAGAAGCCTCCCTTAATCCAAGAAAGGAAATGGCAACAAAGGAACTTTCCAAAAGTCCAGAATGCAGCAAAGCCTGTATTTGGACTACTCTAGGTTAGGAAAGACGGGAAACAAGGATAATTTTTTTTTTGTTTTTCTTACTTGAGTGTGTAGCCTCAACAGGTAAATGCAAAAAACAGGACAAACTTTAAACTACAAGTGCAAAAGTGCGCTAAAGTTGGCTTTAAAGCAGGGGGTTAGAAAGAGATAGGAGATGGCCCAAAACGGCCCATAAGCTACAGGTCACTGGGATGGAACCACTCCTCAAGGGACAGATAGGCTGCTCAGAGCTCCCCACTCTTACTGGTGAACAAAGAAGCTTCCTCCTATCCAAATAAGGATATGGGCAACACAGGAACTATGACACAAAACGGCCCATAAGCTACAGGTCACTGGGCTGAAACCACTCCTCAAGGGACAGATAGGCTGTTCAGAGCTCCCTACTCTCACTGGTGAACAAAGAAGCTTCCCCTATCCAAATAAGGATATGGGCAACACAGGAACTATGACACAAATCTACTCAACACTCAGCTGTATCTCTGAACTTTGCAGCACAAGAAATCTGGAAAAAGCCAAAATGTATTGGGGGGGGGGCAAAAGGTCAAAAACCAGGGACACATTTTAAACATTGCTTGTATAATGTTGGAAAGTTGCTAGAATAAAATGCTGTGTTACCACCATACATTTCACTGCCACGTCTTGAACCCAGGGGACCCTGTGCAAAACAGTCAGCGCAACATACCACTATGCCAAATCAGCTGTTTTGGGAAAGAGGAAGACGGAATCTTAAATGGCTACCATTTAGTGAATGCAGTTCTTACCATAGCACAGCTGTCAACCTCTTAGCACAAAACACCTGAACAAAGCCAATAATGGGTGAATACAGCCCCAAAACATTCAGTGAATTCACTTGTCACCATAGCTCTCAACCTATTAGCAAAATACACTGGACAAAGCCAGTAATGGGGGAATATAGCCCCCAAACATATTCAGTGAATTCAGTTCTTACCATAGCTCTCAACCTTAGCACAAAACCTGGATGAAGCCAATAATGGGGGAATACAGTCCCAAAAATAGGGACACATTTCAAATATCCATCTTATGCACTTAGAAAATTGCTACAATACAAGCTTTTGTGTTACCATGCACTTTCTGAAGAATATGAAGTCTGATATTCAAATGTGTGTCATTTTTAACATTTGTTAACCAGGAAAGTCTGACTTGAAACAAAAGCTAATTTTTTAGCAGGGGCCCAGGGAGAAACACTCCAGACAGACACATGTCTTTGTAAGATGGGAGGACACCAGAGGAAACAAAAACAGGGAAGGCATACAGACTCCACACAGAATGTAAGGCACCCCAGCCAAGAATCAAGCCAGAAAACATGTAGCTGTCAGGCAACAATGCTACCACTACACCAATGCACTACTGGCTTTGCAAGGGCACAAAAATGCAGAAACCACAGATTTTATGAGGAACAGAACAAGTATGAGGGAAAACTCTGCAGTATTTTTTACAAATGGTGGTGGGTAGAGAATGCAGGCTCTTGCCATCTGGGCACATTCACAGTCTTTCTATAAATGCTACTTTCACAAATTGCATATCTTGAGACTGCATAACCCAGACATATATTGTTCAGTTTTGTTAAGCTGACATAAGCTGTAACATGACAGCAAGAAATTCATCCGAGCACATGAGCCCCCAAGCCTTTCTTTGTTGGAGGGAAGCATTCTAGATTATCAGTGGGAGTGGTAAGCACTAGGTAGCCTATCTACCACAAGATCCAGGTACAGATTCTTAGTTTTAGCACTTGAATTTGCTTATTCATGCTCAGCACTTGTTCAGAACTTGTTGTTAGCACTAAATAAGCTACAAATTACTACAGCACTCAACCTTCCTCTTTACATACAGGAAAACAGTTTGTGTGCTTACTTTCCTCACTTGCTTACAGAAAAACAGCTCTTATACTCACTTTCCTCACTTGTCTAGAGGAGAGCAGTTTTTTTATTCAGGCATATCCAAGGGTCAGCTCCTAGTGTTCTCACCTGTCTATCTGATGAATCTGGGCATCTTGAGGTAATGTAGCAATTGCCTCATGTACACAAACGACCCTCTCCTCCTACCACTCAACATCACAACCTGTGAGGGATGCAGTTATCTAGCCAAACTGGAGGTAAAACTCTCTCCAACCAAGACTGCACTTGACAGTCAAGAGGAGAAGGTAAACACTTGCACCACACCACACTCATCATAGTCCCACTAAACCTACACCACCAAAATCCACACATAGAAACACAAAAACATTTGCAGAGGCTCTCAATAATAATCTGCTCAAGCAACACAGACCTCCAAAGCAGAAACGCAAGCAACCTCCACCCCCCCAACACAACCCAAATGACACATAGCCCACAGACTCAGTGTGCCAATAAACCACAGCCCATAAGGCAAACCAACGTCCCCAACACACTAGTCATAGGTGACTCTATAGTCAGGCACACTGATGTCCCACTCACCAGGCTAAACAAGGAGAAAGTTACTGTCAGCTGCCTGTCGGGTGCCAGGATCCACCACATAACCCATGCACTCAGGTCACTCCACAACAAGTACAAATATGACTCTGTCATTTTCCATGTTGGCGTGAATGACCTGAGATGTACTTCCCTGGACTACATGAAAAGAGACATGGAAGATCTCTCCGATCTTGTAGCCCAGGCAGGTATGACCCTAGCCCTGAGTAGCATCCTGCCGTCGCCCAGAATGATACTGCAGTACAAGGATATGTGTTTCACGCCTGGGGGGATATTCAATGTAACCAAGTCTAGGCCTCATCGCAAATTTGTTAAGAGTCTGATGTTCCACAACAGCCTTCATGCTCCAGTCGTGCAACCTCTTTTCACCAACAGGTAGAATGGTGATTTCTGCACCTCCACATCATTCCTCCGATCAGTAACCAGACACAAACATATGCATATATAAATATGCTAGAAATTAGGTCTGCTATTTTGATAGCAAGTTTATCAACCACAAATTAATTGAATAAACATGTTATTATAAAAATATTATTCAACTATCCTGCTTATTGACATAACCCACCAAAAACACAATACAAACACATGCACCAACAAACACAAGAATGCAAACACATGCACCAACATACACAAGAATACAAACAATAACCTACACAAGAATACAAACACAATAACCTACACAGTATTTGACATCAACACAACCTAACATTTAAAAACACACAAATAATACTGTTAGGGGCAAGCCCTTCATGCTTATGGCCCCAGGGAACTTGTATAACCAAGTCTTTGAGATCACACTTACCTCAGGATAAGGACTGCTCGGGACACAAGTGTACAGACACAGTCTTCCACAGCACACACCTTTTACACATTTCACACACTTTACTCCTAATATACACAGTTAATACTCTCTAGCATATACTTTCTCACACACAGACGCCTCTGACAACTGGCCATTCATTACAACACACATTTCAGAACAGGAGCCAACCTTTCAATCACTCCAGCACACAAGGACAAGGCCAGAACACATTCAGAAGCTAAGCTGCACCATGACATGGGCTACTATTCCTCCAATTTGTTAAGCCAGCTGTTTATCAAATTAGGCTAAAGGATGTAAGGCTCATAAAAGGAAGCCACTGAGAAGACAGAAAATTCAGTATTATATTGTCCTCAATGCAGAACACTATAGAAGCATTTAATAGTCACATTGGTCTTGTACTTCAATCCTACGTCTGTCAAGGGAGAACCTGAATGAATGTTGTAAAGAAACATCTTACAGAATGAATATAGTACATTACCACTTGTTTCTTAAAATTAAATACAGTGAGATCAGATGCCTATATTAAAGGTACAACATGCCGTGGTTGACAAAAGCACAATGTGTATATATATATATATATATATATATATATATATATATATATATATATATATATATATATCTTTATGTATGTGTGTGTGTGTGTGTGTGTGTGTGTGTGTGTGTGTGTGTGTGTGTGTGTGCAGCAAATGAGTTTGATTTGTCCAGGTTCAATGTCAGCCTATAGCAACTGTGAGACAAGAGACAGAATGTAAAAACATTCAACTGGAATTGGAATG